>NW_016832853.1:0-704 GCF_001698545.2 Rhinopithecus bieti | reverse complement strand
TGAGAGACAGTTTGTTGTAATTTCTGTTTTTTACATTTGCTGAGGAGTACTTTGCTTCCAACTATATGGGCAATTTTGGAATAAGTGCAATGTGGTGCTGAGAAGAATGTATATTCTGTTGATTTGGGGTGGAGAGTTCTATAGATGTCTATTAGGTCTGCTTGGTGCAGAGATGAGTTCAATTCCTGGATATCCTTGTTAACTTTCTGTCTCGTTGATCTGTCTAATGTTGACAGTGGGGTGTTAAATTCTCCCATTATTATTGTATGGGAGTCTAAGTCTCTTTGTAAGTCTCTAAGGACTTGCTTTATGAATCTGGGTGCTCCTGTATTGGGTGTATTTGTTTAGTCTTTAGGTATTTGTTTAGTCTTTCTACTTAGGATAGTTAGCTCTTCCTGATGAATTGATCCCTTTACCATTATGTAATGGCCTTGTCTCTTTTGATCTTTGATGGTTTAAAGTCTGTTTTATCAGAGACTAGGATTCAACCCCTGCTTTTTTTTGTTCTCCATTTGCTTGGTAGATCTTCCTCCATCCCTTTATTTTGAGCCTATGTATGTCTCTGCATGTGAGATGGAGCTCCTGAACACAGCAAACTGATGGGTCTTGACTTTTATCCAATTTCTAGTCTGTGTCTTTTAATTGGACCATTTATTTTGATTTGAGGTTACCATGAGGCTTAAAATACTATTTATAAACTATTA
>NW_016832852.1:0-1211 GCF_001698545.2 Rhinopithecus bieti | reverse complement strand
GGGGCATTTCCAGCTCAGGCCATTCCCTCACCCCTGTACAATGTCTGTCCCCCACCACAGCCGGTAGTGCCACAGTAGATTTATCCTGCACAAAAGCTGTGAGTCTTCTGCCTGGGGAACTCCCGCAAAGGGTCCCAACAGGAGTCTGTGGACTCTTGCCAGCAGGCACAATAGGATTACTTTTAGGAAAGTCTAGTTTAAGTTTAAAAGGGGTACAAATACATACAGGAGTCATTGATTCAGATTACAATGGTGAAATTCAAATTGTTATATCTACTTCTGTTCCCTGGAAAGCAGAGCCAGGAGAGCACATAGCACAGCTCCTGATTGTGCCGTATGTGGAAATGGGGAAAAGTGAAATTAAATGAACAGGAGGATTTGGAAGCACAAATAAACAAGACAGCTTACTGGGTAAATCAAAAATCAAATTACTGATCTAAACATCCTACCTGTGAAATAACTATTCAGGGAAAAAATTTAAAGGTTTGGTAGATACAGGAGCAGACATTTCAATCATTTCTCTACAGCACTGGCCGTCCACGTGGCCAATTCTACCCGCTCAATTTTACATAGTTGGAGTTGGTAAAGCCCCTGTAGTATAAGTAGTTATATTTTGCATTGTGAAGGGCCTGATGGACAAACTGGGACTATTCGACCAATTATAACTTCTGTTCCTATAAATTTATGAGGGAGAGAGATTTATTACAACAATGGGGATCACAAGTTCTAATTCCAGAACAATTATATAGCCCTCAAAGTCAGCATATAATGCAAGAAATGGGGTATGTCCCTGGTATGGGACTAGAAAAAAAATGTGCAAGGTTTGAAAGAACTGCTTCAAGCAGAAAGACAAAGTTCCCGCCAAAGATTAGGATATCATTTTTGATGGCAGCCATTGTTAAGCCTCCAGAACTCTACCTTTAAAATGGTTAATAGATAAGCCAATTTGGATAGAACAGTGGCCGCTAAGTAAAGAGAAACTGGAGGCTTTAGAGAAATTAGTTACTAAACAATTAGAAAATAGGCACACAGCTCCAACATTTTCCCCTTGGAATTCTCTAGTTTTTGTAATTAAGAAAAAAATCAGGTAAATGGAGAATGTTAACTGACTTAACAGCCATCAATTCAGTTTCACAAACTATGGGAGCATTACAGCCAGGATTGCCTTCTACTATAATTCCAAAAACTTGGCCTTTAATTGTCATAGATTT
>NW_016832851.1:0-1890 GCF_001698545.2 Rhinopithecus bieti | reverse complement strand
GATCAGAGGATTATAAGTGTGCAGTGTTATTTCTGGGTTCCCTAACCTGTTTCATTGGTCTATGTGTCTGTTTTTGTACCAGTACCATGCTGTTTGGGTTATGGTAGTCTTGTAGCATAGTTTGAAGTTGAGTAGCTTGATGATTCTGTTGTCCTCTGTGCTTAGTGTTAATTTGGCTATTTTGGCTCTTTTTTGGTTTCATGTGATTTATTTCTGTATTTCATTTTTTTGAGATGGTGTCTTGCATTGTCACACAGACCACAGGCTGTAGTCTAGTGACACAATGAGGCTCAAGCAATCCTCCCACTTCAGACTCTGAAGCAGATGGGACTAAAGGTGCAAGCTACCACACTCAACTATTTTTTTTTTTAATTTTGTAGATAATGAGTTTCACCATGCTGCCAAGGCTAGTCCCAAACTCCTGAGCTGAAGCTATCCTCTTACTTTGGCTTCCCAAAGTGTTGGAATTACAGGTGTGAACCACCACGCCTAGCACTATATGAATTTTAGAATCTTTTTTTTTTTTCTAATTCTATGAAAAATGTCATTGGTCATTTGATAGGAATAACATTAAATCTGTAAACTGTTTTCAGCACTACGGCCAAATTCCAGTAGAATGTAGTTGTGAATCAGTCTGGTCCAGAGTTTTTTCTTCTTGATAGGCTTTTTTTTTTTTTTTTTTGACTGATTTAATTTTGGAACTCATTATTGGCTCATTCAGGGATTCAGTTTCTTACTGGTTGCATCTTGGGAGGGTGTATGTTTCCAGGAATATATCCATTTCTTCAAGGTTTTCTAGTTTGTGTGCATAGAATTGTTCGTAATAGCGTTTGAGGGTTTTTATATTTATGTAGAGTTGGTGTTAATGTCCCCTTTGTCATTTATGACTGTGTTTCTTTGGATATTTTTTTCTTTATTAGTCTCACTAGCAGTCTATCAATCTTTATTTTTAAGAACCAACTTGGACAGGCGTGATGGGTCATGCATGTCATTGGCTGGGCACAGTGGCTCATTCCTGTAATCCTAGCATTATGGGAGGCTGAGGCAGGTGGATCACCTGAGGTCAGGAGTTTGCAATAAGCCTGGCCAACGTGGTGACACCCTGTCTCTACTAAAAATACAAAAAATTAGCCGGGCGTGGTGGTGGGCACCTGTAATCCCAGCTACTCAGGAGGCTGAGGCAGGAGAATCACTTGAGCCTGGAAGAAAGAGATTGTGGTGAGCCAAGATTGCTCCATTGTACTCCAGCTTAGGCAACAAGAGTGAAACTCTCTCTCTCTCAAAAAAAGAACCAACTGTTGGGTTCATTGATCTTTGTGTGACTTTTCATTTCTTAATTTTGTTGAGTTCAGTCCTGATTTTGGCTATTTCTTTTCTTCCGCTAGCTTTGGGGTTGGTTTGCTCTTTTTTTTCCCCAGGGTTCCTAGATATAATGTTAGATTGCTAATTTGAGATCTTTCTAACTTTTTGATGTGGACTTTTAGTGCCATAAACTTTCCTGTTAACACTGCTTTAGCTGTGTTCCAGAGATTCTGCTATGTTGCATCTTTCTTTTCATTAGTTCAATTCTTTTTAAATTTCTGTCTTAATTTCATTGTGTACCCTAAAGTCATTCAGGAGAAGCACATTTAATTTCTATGTAATTGTATGATTCTGAGAGATCTTCTTGGTATTGATTTGTTTTTACTGCTCTGTGATCTGAGAGTGTGGTTGGTATGATTTCAGTTCTTTTGAATTTGTTGAGAATTGCCTTACGGCCAAGCAGGTTGTTGATTTTAGAGTATGTGCCATGTATAGATGAGAATACCAACTTGTGGTTGATGGGTGGAGTGCTCTGTAGACGTCTGTTAGGATCACTTGGTCAAGTGTTGAGTTTAGGTTCCAGATTTT
>NW_016832850.1:0-707 GCF_001698545.2 Rhinopithecus bieti | reverse complement strand
GCCTGTTTCCTGACTTTTTAATAATCACCATTCTAACTGGTGTGAGATGGTATCTCATTGTGGTTTTGATATGCATTTATCTAATGACCAGTGATCAGGGCACACAGCCCTGCCGCGCGCCACAGTGCCACATGGCGTATGATCAGCGCGGGGCTGGCGAGGGACCCCACTCAACCCGACGTAGGGCGTGGGGCGGGGCTTGCCGTGACGGCCACCACTCCTATTGGTCAGCGCGAACGGCAACGTCCTCTGCGATAGGCTGTAGATGAAAAGGGCGGGCCTCCACTGCTCTGGGACCGGCGGGAGGGCGGTGCAGAGGGAGATGGGCGGGAGGGGTGGGGCCCACATGCCGAAGGAGGCGGGCAAGGTGAGAAGCGAACTCACGGGTAAAAGGGGCGCGGCCGGCTTGCCGAAAGGGGCGGGGTGCAGCCAGCAGCAGGATGTGGACAGTTGATAGGAGGGGGAAGTGGGCAGGGGAGAAGTGGGGCGTGGCGAGAGGCGTGTCTATGCAGATGGCGTGGGGCCTGGTGAAGGGCGGGGCTGCGCAGGTGAAAAGAGGGGCTCCTGGAAGGGCGTGCTATGTTGCCGCGGGGCTGTGCAAGTGATGGGAGGAGCTTAGTGAGGGGTGGCTGTTTGCAGGTGAGGAGTGTAGCCTAGTAGGCGGGGATGCAGGTGAGCTGGGCCTCGGGGATGGGGTTGCAGGCGAT
>NW_016832849.1:0-4788 GCF_001698545.2 Rhinopithecus bieti | reverse complement strand
GCCTTATGCGATCAGGGTCCGGGTCGTCCCTCTCCTGCATGGCCTGCGCCATTCCAGCACTATTTATTAAATAGGGAATCCTTTCCCCATTGCTTGTTTTTGTCCTGTTTGTCAAAGATCAGATGGTTATAGATGTGTGGTGTTATTTCTGAGGTCTCTGTTCTGTTCCATCGAAGACTACAGTTTTCTAAAGTATGTCTTTAAAATGTACAATCATTTCTATCCAGTGTGATAATTTTTCATCTTAATTGTAACAGTTCATTTATATAATGTAATTACTAAGATAGTTTATAATTAGTTTTCTAATTTTTCCATCTGTGTTGTATTCTATTTCTTTTCTATTTTCCCCTCCTATTAGTTTTCACATCATAAAATATATTAACTTATTATTTAAGATTATCCTAGAGATTCCAACATTAATACCTGACTTATCAACATCTCATATAAGTTCTTTTTGTCACTTCCTGGAAAATTCAAAGCACACATCCTTAATCCCAGCCCTTTGGGAGATCAAGGCAGGAGGATCACTTGAGCTCGAGTTCAAGACCAGGTCGGGCAATGTGGTGAAACCCCATCTCTACAAAAGAAAATACAAAAATTAGCCAGGCATGGTGGTGTGCACCAGTAGTCCCAATTACTTGGGAGACTGAGCTGGGAGGATTGCTTGAGTCTGGGAGGTCAAGGGTGCAGTGAGATGAGATCATGCCACTGCACTCCAGCCTGGGTGACAGTGGGAGACACTGTCTCAAAACCAAAAAATTCAAGGACCTTAGAATAACTTCAGTACTATCATCATCATTATTATTATCATATTTTGTGATCAAGTCTCACTCTGTCACCTAGGCTGGAGTGCAGTGGGATGAACTCAGCTCACTGCAACCTCCACTTCCTAGGTTCAAGTGATTCTCTTGCCTCAGCCTCCCAAGTAGCTGGGATTACAGGCGTGTGCTACCACGTCCAGCTAATTTTTGTATTTTTAGTAGAGACAGGGTTTTGCTATGTTGGCCAGGCTGGTCTCGAACTCCTGACCTCAAGTGATCCTCCTGCCTTGGCCTCCGAAAGTTCTGGGATTACAGGCATGAACCACGATGCCTGCCCCAGTACTATTTTTTTTATACTATTGTTTAAATGCCACAGGACATTATTGTTGTTTTATGAATCTATATATTCATTTATATTTTTCTTCACATTTACCCTTTGTATATTTCTTCATTCTATTTTGCATCTGGTAATTCTTTCATCACCTTGGCAGTATTACTCCTTTGTCTTTTGGAGTTCTGTCGTTGCTGTTACAAAGTCATCTGTGAGTCTTATTCCTTTTAAGAAAATGTGTACCGTACCCCACTCTACCCCCAGCTGCTTTTATTTTCCCTTTGTTTTGGGTTTTGAACAGTTTTACTATGATGTCTCTAGGGGTATCTGTGATTTGGTGTCTTTCATTATTTTTGGAAAATTCTCAGGCATAATCTCTTCTTATATCACTTTTGCCCCAATTCTCTTTCCTCACCTACTCAATTAGGGCTTTTCACCATTAGTCATACGTGTGTTAGATTCTTTTCTGTTTTGTTGTTTTATTTGTTTTTTCTCTTCATGCTCATTCTGGATTTTTATTGACCTATTTTGTAATTCACTGAACTTCTCTTCGGCTATGTCTAAGCTGTCATTTAACTCATTTACTGCATTCTTAATTTCAGTTCTATTATTTTCAATTTCTACAAGTTCCATTTAATTATTTTTACTGATTTGGACCCTCTGCTGAAATTCATCAGCAGAGTATTTTGTATGTTGTAACTTTTCTAGAGCATATTAATTACAGTTACTTAGAAGTAATTTGGAAGCCCACGCTTGATAATTCTTAATACAGTTTCCACTTTTCTCTCTACTTTCAGTCATTTGGTCTTATCTTTTAGTATGGTCAGTAATTTTGTGTGAATGAAAATTATTGAGTTGATTATTGATTAACTCTTGATGCTATCTTTTTTTCATAGACAGTTTACTTTTTGCTTCTGGCAAACAGTTTGGATAAGAGCAGATCAGTGTGGCAGTTAGCTAATCAAACAGCTGAGCTTTAGTCCTTTTGAAGGTTGGTATATTTACTTTTCATTCAAGGTTCTTTCACCTCTACTAAAAATACAAAAACTAGCCGGGCGAGGTAGCGGGCTCCTGTAGTCCCAGCTACTCGGGAGGCTGAGGCAGGAGAATGGCGTAAACCCGAGAGGCGGAGCTTGCAGTGAGCTGAGATCCGGCCACTGCACTCCAGTCCGGGCGACAGAGTGAGACTCCGCCTCAAAAAAAAAAAAAAAAAGGTTCTTTCACCTTGATTGATCCTGAACTTGTTTTTGTATTCCCAGACATGTAAGACAGCCTAAAGTTCTGCTCACCTTTTCAACCTCCGGGCCTCTGTTTTCGGCTCATTATTTCCCACCATTTAGCTTCTTAGCCTTAGGCTACTGCTTATGAATTGGCAGTTGCCTCAAGGGGAAAACAGGTGCTAAATGTCATTCTCACCTTTGCACTTCGCTTTTGGACGTGGTCTTGACCCTTCAATTTCTTACTGCCTTGGTGGCTCTCTTGTTTAAGCAGATATCCTCATCTGTGTTTCTGTATCTGTAAGTATATCTAATTTTTGAGTAGAGTCACTGGCCTGATAAAAGTACATTCTAGCCAAAATGAGAGAAGTCCCCACAATCTGTTTAATGACAAAAGCTCCACTAGAGAGAAGCAGTTACCTAGATAAGTCTTAGAATGTCAGTTCCATCCTTTCTCTTTGCTTTTTATGGATAATTTATAACCTTTACAGCAATCATATATGCACATACAATGTTTTGGTATCCCTGCTTGAGCACTTTTGGGAAACCTGTACCATCTATGCCTTAAATCCATGTAGAGCTTGTGAACACAAAATATCTGAGACAGCTCTCAGTCAATTTAGGAAGTTTATTTTGCCAAAGTTAAGGATGTGCCCATGGCACAGCCTCAGGAAGTCCTGAGACACGTGCCCAAGGTGTTTGGGGGTACAGTTTGCTTTTATACATTTTAGGGAGACGAGACATCAATCAGTATGTGTAAGATGTACAATAGTTCAGTCCAGTTAAAGCAGGACAACTCGAAGTGGGGGCTTCCACGTTAGAAGTAGATGCCGGGCGCGGTGGCTCACGCCTGTAATCCCAGCACTTTGGGAGGCAGAGGCGGGCGGATCACGAGGTCAGGAGATCGAGACCATCCTGGCTAACACGGTGAAACCCCGTCTCTACTAAAAATACAAAAAATTAGCCGGGCGTGGTGGCGGGCGCCTGTAGTCCCAGCTACTCGGAGGCTGAGGCAGGAGAATGGCGTGAACCCAGGAGGCGGAGCTTGCAGTGAGCCGAGATGGTGCCACTGCACTCCAGCCTGGGCGACAAAGCAAGACTCCGTCTCAAAAAAAAAAAAAAAAAAAAAAGTAGATAAGAGGCAAAAGGTTGCCTTCTTTTAAGTCCTAGATCAGCCTTTCCACTGAATACACAATTACGCAATTTAGTCTGGTTCAATGGATCTGCATTTTCACATAAACAACAGGAGAGAGGAAGGAATCAGATATGCATTTGTCTCAGGTGAGCCTCAGAGGGGTTACTTTGAATAGAGTGGGAGGCAGGTTTGCCCTAAGCAGTTCCTAGCTTGACTTTTCCCTTTAGCTTAGTGATTTGGGGGTCCCAAGATTGATTTTGCTTTCATGAGGTTTTATATGCATTCACCAGCTCAAGCTTAGCTGGACAGAGGCTGGGATGTGAAAGCACTGGTCGAGTCAGCTGTGGATCGCACATGCCCTTTCTATCTGATCTCTTCAAACCAGGATGCCATCTGGCTTGGTTCAGAAACTTTCACTGTATACTTTAGTTTGAATTTAACTTTTTTTTTTCCTTTTTTTTTTTACCTTGGATACTTTGGCAGACTTTATGGCTATTTTAATTCACAAAAGAGACTCACCTTAAGAGACATAACATTCCATTTATTGCGGGGTAAGAAAACATAAACAAGTCAATCCGTGGGTTAAAGTTTTTCTTTGGCCAAATCCTCACCATCGTCTTTATTGTTAAGACTAGGACACCCTTTAAAAGGGCTTCCTGACTAATGATTGCTTTTCACTTCACTGTACACCCCTCCACTCTGCAGATAAGTTCATCAGTTTAACTTCAGCCAATATGCACAAGTGAATGCACCTTAATTCATTAGCAGAAATACTAATTGATACACGTTTATTCTTAAATCCTAGATGCAGTATGTACCCTTATATCTAAAATGGGTTAGCACAATAGTGCACACGAAGACATTTCAAGAGGTACTTGTGCAAGGAGAATTTTAACCCATTTTCATTTCCTCCACTTCCTCGGTACTCTTTCCAAAATTTGATCTCATGTATATACCTGTCTCAGACTGGTTCTTTTCCCACCTGCCCCTTTCACATGTGTCCTTCTTTTTTAAAAGAAAGGCATAATTTCACCCATCTTTTCAGTTTCACCATTGTCAAGGTGGGATGGGAAAAGCAAAACAAACAGAAAAAACCCTTGGAGTCTATACAGGTCATTTGAAAATGGGTTGAGAAAGAGGTTCCAATAATGGCTAACCCTTTTTTGCAACTCATTGGTTTTCAGTTATTTGCTTTCAATAAAATTAGAGAAAAGCCTAGGCAGGCTGTCAGCCATTAAATCATTAAAATTTGTTTCATCATTGACATATTACTAAAAAAATTGATGGATGCAGTGGTACCGAGTGACAAATAATTGAGTTATTACAAATCCCCATTCTCTGAAT
>NW_016832848.1:0-708 GCF_001698545.2 Rhinopithecus bieti | reverse complement strand
CTCAGAAAGCTTGTCTCTAGTTGTTATGTGACGGTATTTCCTTTTTCACCATGGGGCCCAATGGGCTCCAAAATCTCACTTTGCAGATTCCACGAAAGGACTGTTAGCAAACTGCTTCCTGAGAAATAAGCTCTAACTCTGTGAGATGAATTCACAGATTTGAGAAGAATTTTCTCAGAAAGCTTCCTTCAAGTTTTCAACTAATGATATTTCCTTTATCAGCGTAGGCCTCAATTCGATCAAAAGAAGTCTTTCTCAGATTCCTCAATAACAGTGATAATGGATTGTTGCATGAAACATAGGTGTAACTTTGTGAGATGAATTCACACATCACCAAGAAGTTTCTAAGAAAGCTTCTTTCTAGTTTGCATCAGAGGATATTTCCTTTGTCACCATAAGCTTCATTGCGTTCAGAAGTACCCCATTGAAGATTTCCAGAAAACTGTGTTAGCAAACTGAACACTGGAGAGAAACGTGTAACTCTGTGAGTTGCATTCACACATCGCAATGCAGTTTCTCAGAAGGCTTCTTTCCAGTTTTTATCTGAGGATCTTTCCATTTTCAACATAGCTCTCAATGAGCTTCCAAATATTCCGTTTCAGAACCCAACACAACAGAGCTAGCAAACTGTTCGAAGAATGGAAGTGTGGATCTCTGTGTGATGAAGTCACACTTCAGAAAGAAATATCTCAGAAATCTTCTCTCTAG
>NW_016832847.1:0-2061 GCF_001698545.2 Rhinopithecus bieti | reverse complement strand
AAATGTATTTAGAATTGTTGCTGGGTGTGGTGGCTCATGCCTGCAATCCCAGCACTTTGGGAGGCCAAGGTGGGTGGATCACATGAGGTCAGGAGTTTGAGACCAGCCTGGCCAACATGGTGAAACCCCATCTCTACTAAAAATACAAAAATAAGCCAGGTGTGGTGGTGCACACCTGTAATCCCAGCTACTTGGAAGGCTGAGGCATAAGAATTGCTTGAACCCAGGAGGTGGAGGTTGCAGTGAGCCAAGATAGCACCACTGCACTCCAGCCTGGGTGACAGAGCTGGAGAGACTGTCTCAAAACAAAAAGAAAAAAAAGAATTGTTTTATTGTTCAGCAATATGATTTATCTTAATATTCCTCATATGCTTGAAAAGAATGGGTATTCTGCCATTGTTACATATATTGTTTGAAAAATGTCTATCAGGTTAAATTAACTGATAAGATTTTCAAGGCTTCTATATTTTTAGTGACTTTCTATTTACTTGTACTATCAATTACTGAGAGAAGAGTTTTACAATCTCCAACCATAATTGTGGATTTATTTATTCCTCTTTTCAGCCTCTCAGATTTTGCTTAAAGCTTTTTGAAACTCTGTCATTAGGTGCATAGACACTTAGAATTATGTCTTGTTGTATTAATTTACCCCATTTAGTATTATAAAACATTTCTCTTTTTCCCTGGTAATATTTCTGTTCTGAAATCTACCTTTCCTGTTATTAAGATAGCCACCCTAGCACTCTTATGATTAGTGTTTGCATGGTATATATCTTTCCATCTTTTGACTTTTAACTTCTTTTTCATTATACTTGAAGTACATTATTTGTAGGTAACATAGCTGGGTCTTGAAATTTTAACAAGTCTTACAACTTGTGTTTTATTTGAACAGTTCAGACCTTTGGTCCGTGGGGCCACAGGGAAGGAAGGGTGCAAGTGTCTTGTTGATTCTGCACTGGCTCCTCTTCCCCAGTCTGCACATGAACATTTCTAGCTTTTGATCCTGAGACTTTTTCAACACGTATAATATCCAGGTGCATAATCCAATCTGCCCTAATGACCGATTTTTCTTTTCCTGGATACACTGGGCTTTAGAGGCCCTGGGAAGCATTAGCTATGGATTGCCAGCTGAGCACATTCTTGTATCTATCTGGTGCAGAGAAAGAGACAACAGCCTAGGATTCTCAAGGCTAAGAGAGGTTCTGCTTCTGGCCAGCTGTGGGCCTCCCGACAAGTGTTTGACATTCTAGTTGTCACTGTCGTCAATGGTAAAATGAGGAGGTTGCACCAAAGAGCCCCTAAAGCCCCTCCCACCTCTAATCTCCTATGGGACTGTCCATTCTTCTTAAGTATCATTATAGACACACAGCAGGGAACATAAACTAGACAAATTCTGAGCAACAGCTAAGAAAAGTACTACAGACCCTCCAAGGTGGGAGTATAAACTGGACTTCATCTGCCCCATTGCAACCTAGGCTTCCATTTCCTTATGATTTGGCTCAATAGCATCTGTGACAAGGTAGCTTAAAGTTGACACCAGTGCATCTCTAAAGATTGGATGCGTTGGGCTCAGAATCCCATATATCCTTTTTTTTTTCTCACCCTGTACTACTCTTACCCAACTAGAATTATGCATGCCCTTGTTGAAAACAGCCCTAGCAAAGTAAATCTAGGCTCCTTAGGCCAGGACTAAGGCCCCTTGAAGAAGTCAAATTATCTAAGAAACTCTGGAGATGCGCTGTCCAATATGCAAGCCGCTAGTTCATGTCTACTGAACTCTTGAATTGTGGCTAGTATTAATGGAGATGTGCTGTAAGCATGAAATGCACACCAGATTTATAAGACTTCAATGAAAAAATATATTAAAACCTCATTAATAGTAAGAGATTATTTTTATATTGATTATATAGTATAATCAATATAAAATATATATTGATAATATAGTATAATCAATAGAAAATATATAGATATATAGTATAATCAATAGAAAATATATAGATATATAGTATAACATAGATTATACTATATATTATATAATATATAATATATTCTCATTTCAAT
>NW_016832846.1:0-400 GCF_001698545.2 Rhinopithecus bieti | reverse complement strand
TCACCGTAAGCTTCATTGCGTTCAGAAGTATCCCATTGCAGATTTCCAGAAAACTGTGTTAGCACACTGAACACTGAAGAGAAAGGTGTAACTCTGTGAGTTGCATTCACACATCACAATGCAGTTTCTCAGAAGGCTTCTTTCCAGTTTTCATCTGAGGATATTTCCTTTTTTACCATAACCCTCCATGAGCTCCCAAATATCACTTTACGGAATCCACGACAACAGTGTTAGCAATCTGTTCAAAGAAGGAAAGTTGGAACTCTGTGTGATGAAGTCACACATCAGAAAGCAATCTCTCAGAAATGTTCTCTCTAGTTATTATCTGAGGATATTTCCTTTTACACCGTGAGCCCCTATGGGCTCACAGTAATATCACTTTTCACATTCCAAGAAAATA
>NW_016832845.1:0-402 GCF_001698545.2 Rhinopithecus bieti | reverse complement strand
AATCTGCAAAGTGAGTTTTCGGAGCCCTTAGGGACCCATGGTGAAAAGGAAATATCCTCAGATAATAACTAGAGAGAAGCTTACTGAGAGACTGCTTTCTGATGTGTGACTTCATCACACAGAGTTCCACCACTCTCTTCTTGGAACAGTTTGCTAACTCTGTTATCTTATGTTCTGCAAAGTGATATTTGGGAGCTCATTGAGGGCTATGGTGTAACAGGAAGTATCCTCAGATCAATACTGGAAAGAAGCTTTCTATGAAAATGCATTTCGATGTGTGAATGCAATTCACAGAGTTACACGTTTCTCTTCAGTGTTCAGTTTGCTAACACAGTTTTCTGAAATCTGCAATGGGATAATTGTGAACGCAATGAAGCTTGCGATGACAAAGGAAATATCCTC
>NW_016832844.1:0-4530 GCF_001698545.2 Rhinopithecus bieti | reverse complement strand
ATCCCAGCTACTCGGGAGGCTGAGGCAGGAGAATGGTGTAAACTCGGGAGGCGGAGTTTGCAGTGAGCTGAGATCACGCCACTGCACTCCAGCCTGGGCAATAGAGTGAGACTCCGTCTCAAAAAACAAAACAAAACAAAAACTCTTCCCTACAAACTTATACCGCTCCAATCCTGGTTTCCCTGTAAATCTCAACTTGACGCGGTGGCTCACGCCTGTCATCCCAGCACTTTGGGAGACTGAGGCAGGTGGATCACGAGGTCGGAAGTTCAAGACCAGCCTGGCCAAGATGGTGAAACCCTGTCTCTACTAAAAATACAAAAATTAGCCGGGCACATTGGCAGGCACCTGTAATCCCAGCTACTCGCGAGGCTGAGGCAGGAGAATCGCTTGAACTCGGGGGGCAGAGGTTGCAGTGAGTCAAGACCACGCCACTGCACTCCAGCCTGGGCGACAGAGTGAGACTCTGTCTCAAAAAAAAAAAAAAAAAGAAAAAGAAAAAAAAGATACTGTTAGAAGAAAGGGACAAAATATATAGATGGAGAGAAAATATTAGTAATCTGATGTCTGATAACTCATATGCTAAATAAATACCAAACTTTTAACATTCAACCATTTGGAAGCAAAGAATCCAATTAAAGATGGAAATCATTTGAAGACATTCACCAATGAAGATACACAGAAATACATATACATTCACCAATGAAGATACACATATGAAAAGATGATCACCATAATTATTCACTAATAATGCAAATGTCAACAGCACTAAGATTCCTCTACCCACCTTTTACAATGGATAGAATTCAAATACCTGAGAATTCCAAATTCTGGAGAGGATGTGGAATTCTCATTCATAGCTGGTAGACAAGAAAAATGTTACATTCACTCTAGAAGGCCTTTTGGCCCTTTCTTAGGTAGTAAAACAGACTTACCATTAGACCCATCAGTCATACTCCTAGGTTTTACCTAAGTGAATTGGAAACTTGGGTTCTCACATGGAAAATCGTGTACACGAATGTATGTAGTAGTTTATTCATAGTCGCCAACCAAGATGTCCTTGAAGAGGTGAATGGATAAAACCAGTGGGACATCCACAAACTGAAAGTGTATTCAAAGTTCAGTCTACCCTCAAATATTCCAGGACAGGAAATTTTGGAGGCCAGTTCAGCCAAGTGGCAAGGGAAAATGAATCACCATCTTATCTCAACTCTTCCAATGCATCCAAAACATGGGCAATTGTTCAACTCGTTCTCCCAGGCTCACTCTCCTGGATTCAAAAAGAGATGAAGGCACCCAAGCACTCACGAAAAGAATTTGTGAGGCAAGTGTTCACTCATATCGCAGCACATGTCATAAACAGATAATCACATATCCAACACAACAGTGGATTAACCAAAGAAGCCACCTGTACGTGTGGAATAAGAATACGATTAAATGTTAGCCAAAAAATCAATTCTAATTCCCTGCATACAAGATAGACTAGAAGAAAAAAAACTGCCATGACAATGGGTACAGGAAAAGGCTCTGAAAGAAATTCTATGTAAGTACAAATTAACAACGTTTAGCAAACTAACATTAAAAGGAACTTCCATTTCCTAAAATCAGCAGCAAGCATATGTAAATGTGAAATGTCAGAAGGGAGCCATTCACGGCAGTGACCAGTCATTGACATATGCCGTCACCATTACCACCCACATCTGCAGTGAACATCAAAATGAAAAAGAGCCAGAGCTATGGATGACAAAATGAAAATGAGATACGAAGACTGCAAAGAAATAGATAGTATGTGTTAACTATATGATTGTCTGCATAGAAAATTCAAAGGAATAGACACATTGATTACTCAAACGAGTAAAAGACTTCAGAAAACATCATATAGAAGATCATTACAGCGAAATCAAGAGCCTTGCCACACAAAAGCAACTTAGTGCATAAAATAGAAAATAGAAAATATACCATTCACAACAGCATTAAAATCCACAATGTGAATAAGAAGAGCCTAACAAGACCTTTATGGAAGCAACTGTGCGAAGTTGCTGATAGACTCAGGGAATAATCTCAAGTAAATGGATCTGTATACCATATTCCTTGATGGGGAACAGAATATGGCAAAGATGTAAATGCCACTTAAATACAGAGTGAGTGCCTTAACTGTCATTGCCAAAGTGACAACCAAGCTCAGGTTGCTGTGCTCTGCTCCCCAAATCAACCCCAGAAAAATATAGAAGGGAAAAGACAAATATATATATATATATGTATGTATATATGTGTATATATATATGTGTGTATATATATATATATGTGCATGTGTGTGTGTGTACACATCAACATCAAAACAGAGAAAGCCCTGGGGATGACTGAAGACTGTGCTCAACTAGTACTGTGTTGGGGTCCAGGGAGCAGCAGGGAAATCGAGGAGGTCTGTACCCTGCATAGATGGCAGATTACAGGATAGGTAGGAGAAAGTGTTTAACATTCCACCCCACATCATCGCACAACCTGAGGCAACACCACAAAATCTGGTGCCAGTAGCCCTGGGGTAATATCAGGACACCAGGAAATTTGAGTTGATTGAGACACTATGGCTCCAGAGTTCTGCTAACAACCACCTGAAACAAACTTAGTAGGAGAAGACCCGCCCTCCAAAAACTTATTATTTTAATGGAATATAAAGAATGAACTAGGAATAGAATAGTAAGTATGTGTGAAACCCACATACTATGAGTAGCTATTAATAAAATATGTGTGCATATATATAGTATAAAGTCTACAAATACGAATGAATATGTATCTAAAGATATATGCATATAAGTACAAATAATTATACATATATGATATAAAGATATATATGCATGTATATATACATATAAGCATAAATGTATATGATGTCTAAAACAGGTATGTATATAAACAAAATGTACATATAACATATATAATGTACATATACAATGTAAAATGTATTACCATATGAATGAGGATTAAAATATGAAAATCACTAATCTGGACTCTGATATGTCGGATACCTTCAAAACACATGGCTTCTCCAAATCTCTTGCTGCTACTCAGCCTCCTCCCTGTAAAAATACATCTTTTAGGACAAAAGGTTTGCAAAGTCTAGCTCTGGCTGGGGAGGAGCCCCCATGGGAAGGTGTGCATCTTCGCTCAGAGGTCCTACAATCACAGGTGCTGCAGCCCCCCAGGGAGCATCTAGCCTTGGACCTGCAGCCATTTTCTGCAACGCGTGCAGCTGAGCAAATGCTCAAAGGTGATATAAACAGATCATCTCCCACCCATCACTTCACCAAAGAGCAGGAGCCAGGAGGAGAACCGTCCTGCGTGGGGACTGAAGGTTCACCCTCCCCACATAGAGGGGCCACAGAATCCAGCTCAGCCCCTCCTGTTAGCCCTGGAAGACCCTGGCAATGTTGTCACCCCGACCACACCCCTCCCTTCACTGCCACCTCATGTGACTGGGGGTCAGAGACTTGGTCCCAGAGGAGCAGACCCAATCGGCAGAGGATGGGGATCCAGACCCAGGCATCAAGGTCAGGACCCCCTAAGGGATGACTGAGGGCCCCTATCCCCATCCCCACCCCTACTCCGCCAGAACCCGGTTCAGCCCCTACTGTCGACCCAGGGAAGGCCCAGGCTTGGAGGCCGGATGTGACGTCACTGACGCGCGCTCTGGGGGGCAGAGAGAAGGGACACGCCTCCTTCTGAGGGGCGGCTTGATACCGGTGGAGGGAAGCGGGCCCAGGCTCTGTGAGGAGGCAAGGTGAGGTGCTGAGGGAAGACTGAGGACGTCCCCACCCCAGATAGAGGACTCGAAAGAACCAAGTGCCGTCCCTGCTCCCAGCCCTGGACCACCCGGGGGCGATCTGGGGCTGACTTGTGAGGTTGGACCGACTCCCTCCCTCCGCCGCTCAAGCTGCTGGGCACTCTGGAGTGAGAGCTTGGTGTGACCAGGGCAGGGCTGGTTAGGAGAGGGCAGGGCCCAGGCTCTGCCGGGCATCAAGGTCGGGACCCTGAGGGAGGGCTGGGCACCCCCCCACCCCACCATGACCTACGGCCCAGGTTCCCCAGCCCCATCCTCAGCCCCACTCTCCAACCCACCCCCAACTCCCCCGGGCCAGAATCTCGTTCCGCCCCTGCTGTCCACCCAGGGAAGCCCCAGGTGCCTGGATGTAAGACCGGTGACTTGCACTTTAGGGGTCAGAGAGTAGCGGGGGCCTCGCTCTGAGGGGTGGGTTGATATCCGCGGAGGGAAGCGGGCCCAGGCTCTGTGAGGAGGTAAGGCGAGACCCTCAAGGAGGACTCAAGACCCCCCCACCCCAGATACAGGACCCCAAATAATACGGCGCCGCCCCTGCGCCAGCCCTGGATCACCCCGCAGGGTCGGGCTTATCAAGCTGGGCCCAGGCTCTGACTGGAATCAAGGTCAGAACCCTGAGGGAGGGCCGAAGGCCTCCACACCCCTAACCCCGCCGCCACCACCGTGACCTACAGCCTCAGGTTCCCCACCTCCAT
>NW_016832843.1:0-897 GCF_001698545.2 Rhinopithecus bieti | reverse complement strand
ATCTTCCCACCTTGGCCTCCCGAAGTGCTGGGATTGTAGGCATGAGTCACCGTTCCTGGCTAGAATTTTTTAGTTATATATATATTTTTTATTTTTTACCTCCACAATTTCTGTTTTTTTGATATTTCATACTTTCGTTACCCTCATTTTTCTGTTTTTCTATCTTTGTCTGTTTCTATTTCACTCATTGAGTATTATTCACTTTATTTTCAATTTTTAAAATTAAATACAAACATCTTTTGTGTGTGTGTGTGTGTGTGTGTGTGTGTGTGTGTGTGTGTGTGAGAGAGAGATGGAATCTCGCTGTGTCCCTCAGCCTGGAGTGCAGTGGTGCGATCTCGGCTCACTGCAAGCTCTGCCTCCTGGGTTTACACCATTCTCCTGCCTCAGCCTCCTTAGTAGCTAGGACTACAGGCGCACACCACCACACCCAGCTAATTTTTTGTATTTTTAGTAGAGATAGAGTTTCACTGTGTTAGCCAGGATGATCTTGATCTCCTGACCTTGTGATCCCCCAGCCTTGGCCTCCCAAAGTGCTGAGATTACAGGCATGAGCCACCGTGCCCAGCCTATAAACATCTTTTTTATAATTTATTTCTGAAAACTTTATGATATATTTGATGGAACTGTGGTGCCCTATTTTGTATACATTGTAATCTTTAGGATTTGGACGTTATTAAAAGCTACCTGTCACATAAGTTATGGCATAGTCTGAAAATAATTGTCTTGGTTAGAGATGTTGGGAGTCTGTCAGACAAGTTCTTGTGACATGTCTTGTCTGAATTTAGTGTTTACTTACTAGTTAAAGAAGTTTATTCATGTTTCTTTAGAGTCATGACTTGCTACACCTGTTCCCTGTTATACTGCAGTTTCTCTGCTACTGTAACATTTACATTT
>NW_016832842.1:0-2922 GCF_001698545.2 Rhinopithecus bieti | reverse complement strand
GGCTGTCTGCCTGTGGATTTCATTATTTCATTTGATCTCTTTCATTACCTCTGCTGTTATACAGCAAGAGGCAAAACAAATGGGCATGGCCATGTTCCTGTCATCTTCCCCATCTCTACAAAAAGTAAGTGAACATGATGGCACGTGCTTGTAGTCCCACTTGCTTGGGAGGCTGAGGTGGGAGGATTGCTTGAGCCCAGAAGATCAAGGCTGCAGTGAGCTATGGTTGTGCGGTTGTGCCACTGCACTCCAGCCTGGGCAACGAGACCCTGTTTTAAAAACAAAAAATCGATAAGAAAGAAAACAGACTGTGGTCAGGATTTGACCGAAGAGTTGAGTTTGCTGACCCCTGTCATAATCATTCAAATGCCCCACTTGGGAGCATTGAAGTTCAGAATCATTCACGGGATAGAAGCCATCTTCCGGCAGCACAGACCCAGTCTGCCTGTGTGTATGTTAGGGATTCCAGTGCGGTGGTTCTTGAGCACAGGAGCCGATGCCTAACTTCTGGGCTTCGTCAACTGTGACTCTTCTCCATTGTTGGGAAACTAGTGTGAGAAGAGGTTGGTCGAGTGAGCATAGGCAGAACCATACTTATTTGAATCACTTCAATCTACACATACTTAAAATAAGGTTCTTTCTATGTTTGAAGCAACTAAAACTGATAAACCACCCAACTCCTCTGCTAGCTCATCTGATGTGAATATTGACTCTAGAGCTATACTGTCTAATGTGGTACCATTAGCCACATGTGGCTGAACTTATATTTAAATTAGTTAAAGTTGAATACCATTTAAAATTTAGTTCCTCAGGGCCAGGCACGGTGGCCCATGACTGTAATCCCAGCACTTTGGGAGGCTGAGGTGGGCAGATCACGAGGTCCAGAGATCGAGACCATCCTGGCTAACATAGTGAAACCCCATCTCTACTAAAAATACAAAAATTAGCCGGGTGTAATTGTGGTGACGGGCACCTGTAGTCCCAGCTACTCAGGAGGCTGAGGCAGGAGAATCGCTTGAACCTGGGAGGCAGAGCTTGCAGCAAACCGAGATCGCGCCACTGCACTCCAGCCTGGTGGCAGAGCAAGACTCCGTCTCAAAAAAAAAAAGAAAAATAAAAATTAGTTCCTCAGTTAACTAGTCACCTTTCAAGTGACATACATGATCGATGGCTACCACATCGGGCAGCACAGGTAGAGACCTTTTCTAGCTCTCTTGACAGTGCTTCTCTGGAATTTGTAAGCCATGAATCTTAGACAGCTCTAACTTTGGAATGTTTAAAATCACTAACTTTTAACTTCTTTTTTCTTCTTTGTTCATTTAGCCAAAACTCATTTTATGTAATTTAAAGTAAATATGATATGCCTTTTGTTTTTAGACAAAAAACAGAAATGACTTTCATGGTATCAAGAAAGTAACTGATTAAGAACTATTGGAATATGAACCTCCATATTCATTCGAAGCTTTATCATGGGAAGTTAAAATATTGCCTTATATGAAGATTTTATGAAAATGGTATAAGCTGCAGAAATTACATTTATTGAGTAGCCTGCATGTGCCAGACACTGAGTGCTTTGCGGTTGAAGTCAGGAAAGTTAAGTAACTTCCACAGAAGTGTGGCTGGTGCTGATGTTTGAACCCAGACCTGTGCGATTACTTCCAAACCTTTGCTTTCCTGTTATACTGTGCTGCTTCCAATTTGCTGAAAACTGTGGTAAGTATTTTGTATGTTTCATCTTAGGAAGCTGTAACTCCCTAAAGATGTATGCTGATACACCGTGTTCATTTAAATAAGACAGTTCCTCAGTTTTCCTTAAAGTAAGAATTATTTAATACAGGCTTTTTTTCCTTAAGAAATATGTGGAAGAAGAGGAAAATTGTCAATGATTCTATTACAGTTTGGTAGACCAGTATTAATAGGATTTCTGTTATTTAGGAATACTGAGATTTTATTTATAAAATTGCTATTATGATATTAATATAATTTTTATATTGTAAATTGTCAATTTGATGACTGCTAAGAATTACAGGTTGTTTGAAGGTTGTTTTTGGAAGACAGTGCAACAGATTCTAATATCTTTTAATAATTTACATGCCCTTTTTTCAAATTTTATTTTCAAGATTACATTTAATGGAACAGAACAAGTTGGTAACAATTTGGAATATTCACATAATCTTTATTTTGCACAGGAAAATAAGATTGTCTGGTGAAGGTGGTCAGTTAAACAAACTGTCAGATTATTGAATAGAGAAAATTTCACTCTTTGTAGCTGCAGGGCAGAGGGGACGTTACTCCATCTCTTTCTGAGAATCCCATTTGTTAATTATGAAGGTTTGTATTTTTAGGCCAGGATCTGGATTTCCATTTGTTGGCTGTTTAATGGACTTGCAATATTTTCTTTAAAGTTTGATACCGTGGTACTTCTCTTTGTTTGCAGGAGGCAGATGCTGAGCCCTTACTGTGACACGCTCAGAAGTAACCCACTGCAGTTAACTTGCAGACAGGACCAGAGAGCAGTTGCAGTGTGTAATTTGCAGAAGTTCCCTAAACCTTTACCACAGGAATACCAGGTAAAACGGGTCTGGGGCACAGTTGTAGGAATCAGCTTTTCAACAGTAGTCTCCATTGTAATTAAAAGAGTAAATTCTCTTAAGTTTCTTAATTTATAAGGCCCTGTTTGTTTTCCATAAGTTAGAAAAAAAATGGAATAATGCTTCCATTTCTTTATAACTAGTTTCCTAATTGATAGCACTTAGTTAAACTCTAGCAGTGTCTTATAATAATGGCAAGAGGAATTTGAATATTTGATCTGTTTTTACCTGTTTATGTTTTCTAATTGTTTCAAAAATCTTGCTATTTAAATTCCTCTAATCTACACAGAAAAAAATCTTTTTTTTGTTTTTTGGTGACAGAGTCTCGCTC
>NW_016832841.1:0-1214 GCF_001698545.2 Rhinopithecus bieti | reverse complement strand
CATCTACTGAGCACCCACAGGCCAGGTATGGTTCTTCACAGCAGAGATATAAGACAGAAAAGGACAGACAGGAGCCCTTGGCCCTGAGGTTTCCATTCTAGGGGCCTTTAAATCTCGGACTCCCAGAGCTAACAGAGACCTTTGATACTCTCTACCTCCTCCAGAAACAGGAGCCCAAGGAGGAGAGAAGGCTTGTCCAGACTCCAAAAGCAAATTAGGGACAGAGTCAGGGCAGAAATACGGGCCCCTGACAAGCAGTCAGGCTAGTGTTTCCCTGAGAGGCAACCCCAGGGGGTGTGTGGCAAGGACTCGAGCAGGGGTGTCTGGAGAAGAGGGAGTCAGCAAAGAGGGCAGTGCAGAAGAGCCGTGCTGCACGTTCTGTGCTCTGGGGTCCATCCAGGTGAGGCCTGCATGCCCCACCTCCCCATTTACCCTTGGCACCAGGGGCCCCTAGACCCTTTCTTCAGGGCCCCAAGGGGAAAGGAGTCCAGGATTGACAGCGTGGAATCAGCGGACCCCACTGGACTCTTCCCAGTGAATTGATGTTTCCAATGAGTTGACTGATAATTGCAGAGCTTTGAGTGCGGGGCTCCTGCTAGTTCTTGTTACTGGCTCTGAGGTGCATGCAGAGAGGAGGAGTTGGACGAGGATTGTGGGGAGTGGTAGAGAGAACACTCATTAGGGCTGGGGAGGGGTGTGTGGGCTGTCTCAGCTGGCAGAGGGGCAACTAGCCCCTGCTGTGGGAGGTGGTTGGAGGGCTGGCCTGCAGGGTCACTGAACCTCGGCCCAGGGCCTCTTACTTGCAGATCTTTCAGGGTAATAGATGACACAGGCCCCTCCCCATAGACACCTGTTGCTGACTACAAAAGATGAGAGTGCACATGGAAATGTTCTGTCCCCCCTCAGTGTCTAAGCCCTCTGAATTCCTTTCTTCCCCATCAACTGACAAAGGTTTCTTTTCTGCCTATCTTGCACCCTTTGTCCCATAACTCCTTTGTGCCAACTTCTCTCATGGTTTTTATCTCCCCATGATCCCACCCTGGGATCCTTTCAGTAAATCCTAAAGGGACAGCCTGATGGCAAGTGGCTCTTCTCATTGGCCTGGCTTCCCCTTGAGACTGGGGATGAGAAAAATCAAACAGCAATGACCATTTCCTGGGTGTCCTGGGTGTTTACAGCAGGCCATGTACTAAGGATTCTCATAAAAGCAACAA
>NW_016832840.1:0-1887 GCF_001698545.2 Rhinopithecus bieti | reverse complement strand
ATATATCAGTGCTTCATTCCTTTTATTAGCTGAATAATATTCTGTTGTATGGCTATACCACATGTGTTTATCCCTTGTTCAGTTGATGGGCACTTAGGTTGTATCTTTTTTGGCAACTATGAATGATGCTGTTATACACATTTGTTTAAAGGTTTTTGTGTGAATCTACCTTTCTTCCTAGGGGTAGAATTGCTGGGTTATATGGTACAAAAGTTTAGCATTTTGAGAAACTGTCAAACTTTTCCAGAAGAGCAGTATGATTCTACCTTCTCACCAGCAATGTGTGAGGTTTCTACTTTCTCCGTATCTTCACCAACATTTTTTACTGTCTGTCTTTTTTATTGTAGTCATTCTAATATGTGTGAAATGGTAATCTCATTGTGATTTTGATTTGCATTTTCCTAAAGACTAGTGGTACTAAGAATCTTTTCATGTGTATATCGGCTGCTTATGGATCTTTTAAGGATAAATATATATTTTAATTATTTTCCTATTTTTCAGTAGAGTTATTTGTCTTTTTATTATTGACTTAGAATTGTTTTTATATATTCTGGATAAAAGTTATTTGTTGGATAGTGACTTACAAATTTATTTTTTCATTCTGTGGTTGTCTTTTTCACTTTCTTGAAGGTGTCTTTTGATGCACAAGTTTTAATTTTGAGGAAGTTTTTCTTCTGTTGCTTGTGCTTTTGATGCCATAGTAAGAAACCGTTGTGTATTCCCAAATTATGAAGATGTACTCCTGTTTTAAAAATAGTTTTATGGTTTTAGCTCTTACATTTATGTCAGTGATCTATTTTTAGTTAATATTTGTATATGATGTGAGGTAGAGTTTCATATTTATTTTTTGCATGTTGATACCCAGTTATTCCAATGCAACTTGTTGAAAAAGATGATTCTTTCCTCACTGAATTGTCCTGGCACACTTCTTAACAGTTAGTTAACTATAATTATGAGAATTTATTCCTGGACTCTCAGTTCTGTTTCCTTGACTTATATTTATGCCAGTACCATACTGTCTTGATTAGTATAGCTTATAGTAAGCTTGACATTGGGAAGTCTGAGTTCTCCAACTTTGTTCTTTTAGGCCAGTTTATCAATCTCTGCAAAAATATCAGCTAGGATTTTGGTAGTGGTTGTATTAAATCTGTAGGTCAATCTGGGAGAATATTGCCATTTTAACAGTGTCACATCTTCTGATATATCAACATGGGATGGCTTTCCATATAAGTAGATCATTTTTAATTTCTTTCAACTGTGTTTTATAGCTTTCAGTGTAAAAGTCCCATGCTTTTTTTGTTAAATATGTTCCTAGGCATTTTGTTTGTTTTACTGCCATTATAAATGGGATTGTTTTCTTAATTTCATTTTAGGATTATTCATTGCTAGTATGTAGAAATACAATTGATTTTTGTATAGTGATCTTATATCCTGTCACCAGCATGAAGTTTTTGAGATTCATTCTTGTTGTGTATGTTGGTAATCCATTTCCTTTTATTACTGGGTAGTATTCCATTGATAGTCCAGTTTCCTGTTGAACATTTGGGTTGCTTTCACTTTTGAGCTACGGTGAATCATACTGTAATCAACATTTGTGCACAGGTCTTTTTGTGGGCATGTTTTCATTCTCTTGGAATGAAATATGTACTAGCACTAGAATTGCTGGGCTTTAGGATAAGTGTATGTTGCAGCTTGTGTGAACTTTGAAAGAGTTTTCCAAAGTGGTTGTGCTATTTTATATTCCACCGACAATGAATTTGAATTCTGGTTGTTCCACATTTTTGCCAATGTTTGATGTGTGAGTCTTTTTTCTTAGAACCATTCTAGTGAGTATATAGTAATATTTCACTGTTATTTTAACTTGCACTTCTATGATGACTAATGATG
>NW_016832839.1:0-3498 GCF_001698545.2 Rhinopithecus bieti | reverse complement strand
TGTGGCCCTGTGTTCTCTCACTGATTTTTGCTCCAAGGAGGTCCCAAACAAGCAGTTCACCAGACTGACTTCCAGATAAAACGGAATTTCCATCCCAGACAAAGCACCTCTGGGGCTCATCTGACGTCATGGAGGAGATGAGCATTCCTGTCTGCACATCAATGACATTAAGACAGCCATCTGCTCCTGTGCTGAGGACATGGCGGCTATCTGGGCTAAAAGCAGTGTCACATAAAATCCCTGAATGGCATGGAATCTGGTGCATTAAGGTGGCCGTTGTGAGGTTCCAAATATTCACTGTGCCTTCTTTGGTGCTGGAAACGAACAGTGTGCTTGCAGGATTTAAACTGATTGTATCTACACGGACATCATGTTCCAGCTCAGCCAGCAAGTCAAAGTGGTATCTTTTGGTGCCTGGCATCTCCGCAGGAACACCAGACCACACCTTCACTGTAGAGTCCCACGATGCAGAATATAGCCTGTTGTCATGCCAACAGATCTTACTAACAGCATCATCATGTCCCATTAATGTGTCCTGGCGTCTTCCAAATGCTACGGAATAAAAATAGACATTATTATCCCATGAAGAAGTTATGACAGTGGCATCTCCTGGTAAAAGTAAACAAGACGATAAAGCCATATTTGAAAATGATATGCTGCTTTGTAGCATTTTTGATTCTTTAGAAAACATCTTCAAAGTGGAATCTTGGGATGTTGTGAAGACTGAAGATCCATTGCGAGAGACTGTGATTCCAGTAACTGCTTCTTTGTGGATTTTATAGTGCTCATGTAACTGCAGTTTGGTGATGTTATTCCAGGCCAGTGTTTTGCTTTCTTCGGTCAGGTCTTCAAAAGACTCTTCACCTGGAGAGACTTGGGAATCTGCCATAGAAGCATTATAACTCGAGGTCTGGGACAAACTTTTAAATTTTGGGGTGATCCTTCGAGAATGTGGTGTCACAAATAGTTGTTTTGGTGTTTGCCCAAATTCCAAGATTTGTGTAAGCATGGCTACCTTCTCATCAGGATCCTGGATGCTGTTCAAGTCTACACCTCCTTCATAGGTCAGGGGATGAAATACATTATGGGCCCCAACTGCACCACTCCCTTTTTGTTTGTAGCCAAATATTAGATCAATCCACTCGTGAAGGTGTTCAGACACATAATTGCTTTCCAATGCATCTTTGCTCTTCTGGGGAAAGTCCTTGGGACTGGAGGCCCAAGGGGGAAGCTCCACATCGTCAACCATCTGTCCTCCTTGTCTGTTTCCCAAATCCAACTTCAGGCTGTTGACTAGAAAGCTCACATCATCACCATAGAATTCTGGAATTAACTCTTTAAAATCCATTGCACCATCCAGACAGTTTTTCCAAGTTTCTGCAATACTGTTGAACATTCTATCTGCATTATCAAATCTTCCATTCTGTAGGCTCAGCGTATACTCTGGTGCAATTCTAACAAGATAAAAAAGTACATAACCCGGGGAAGAGTAGTGACTCCCATACATGAACTTTGTTTGGTTCAGGCATTTCCTGGTATCGTGTCAGTAGCCTCTCCAGCCATTCCTTATTTAGGGCCCCCACTGGCTTACTAAGATCCTGGAAGGTTCCTGGATTTGACAAATCTAATTCTGAGCTGGAATAATCATGTATTGTCCATGGAAACCCAGGGTACTGGGAGAGGTCATTGCAGCTGCGGTCGGCCAGGTTGTTGAGGTGAAGGAGGTACTGATAGTTGGAAAGGTGTCCTCGCTGCCACTGCAGCATGTAGCTCTCAGTGTGCTCCGCCACATGGTGCTCTAGGTATGTGGCAATGTAAAAATAGAGATCATCCGGGCGCCTGTAGTCCCAGCTATACGGGAGGCTGAGGCAGGAGAATGGCTTGAACCTGGGAGTCAGAGCTTGCAGTGAGTGGAGATGGCGCCACTGCACTCCAGCCGCGGCGACAGAGCGAGACTCCGTCTCAAAAAAAAAAAAAAAAAAAAAAAAAAAAAAAAAAAAAAAAAAAATAGAGATCATCTCTATCTTGAGGTTCCTAGAACTTTAGGTAGATGTTAGAACACAGATCGTCTTCTGTGCAAAATACTTCCAAGCCCAGAGGCATGAGTCCGTGTCTCCTTTTGTAGATGCGGCGAACATCTTGGAGTGTTATTTGGACCACAGGTTTCGGGTAGCCGTTGAGAGGCTGAAAATAGAGGTTTGTGTCCGTGATGCACACGGGTCCAGGATTAGTCACCAGAGGCGTCACCATTTCTGCTTTGCATTCCATGTGCAGCTTTTCAGAAATGTTTTGGAACCTGTTTTTGTCAAATGATGTTCTAGCCAAACGAGACTGCAAAATAGCTGTTATCATGGCGGTTTGGTCACCCAAATTGTCAAGGCAGGATGCTCTGTGAAGCTGAAGCAACGTCTCCACAACATCTTCCACTTTCCCGGGAACATCCAATTCAAAAACATATTCCATTTTGCCCCTTTCTATTTTATATGGTGCAACAACATTATGTTCTTTAATGAAATATACCTGACTGAAAATGAGTGAAATACTCCCAGATTTTTCCTTTGTGAAGTGTCTATTGGCTCCATTTTCTCCATGCTTTCCTGTTTTTATACAGTCTCTCAAAGGAATCTTGATGATGGGCTGGGATATTGCATCTGGTTCAAAAAATCGCTGATTTTGAACATATTTTTAAGGATCCTCTGATTTTCCTTTCATGGTGACTGCACTTGTGCAAAATGTGATTGGCTCTATGCTGTTCAAAGCAGTACTCCTCCAAGTTAAGCAGCAGCAAGGAAATCCTCCCCAGCGAACGCCGGGGCTTGCGTGCCAGGCGCCAGGGTAAGGATCCGCGCCCCCACCCCGCGCGGCCTTCTGGGTGAGCTGCCCGCGGCCGCTGGGACTGCACTGCCGGCCGGCTCAGCGTGCTTCGGCTGCCGGGTGGGATCTGGCCTGGGCGGTCATCCGGTTCCTGTCCCCGGAGGGCTCTGGCCCAGCGTGCCACATTTTCTTAATCCAGTCTCTCACAGATGGACATTTGGGTTGATTCCAAGTCTTTGCTATTGTGAATAGTGCCGCAATAAACATACGTGTGCATGTGTCTTTATAGCAGCATGATTTATAATCCTTTGGGTATATACCCAGTAATTGGATGGCTGGGTCAAATGGTATTTCTAGTTCTAGATCCTTGAGGAATTGCCACACTGTCGTCCACGATGGTTGAACTAGTTTACAGTCCCACCAACAGTGTAAAAATGTTCCTGTTTCTCCACATTCTCTGCAACACCTGTTGTTTCCTGACTTTTTAATGATTGCCATTCTAACTGGTGTGAGATGGTATCTCATTGTGGT
The DNA here is from genome assembly GCF_001698545.2 of Rhinopithecus bieti. Classification (NCBI taxonomy): domain Eukaryota; kingdom Metazoa; phylum Chordata; class Mammalia; order Primates; family Cercopithecidae; genus Rhinopithecus; species Rhinopithecus bieti. The sequence goes on along the minus strand of NW_016832839.1, from coordinate 153 downwards.
TTTGATTTGCATTTCTCTGATGGCGAATGATGATGAGCATTTTTTCATGTGTCTGTTGGCTATGTGAAGGTCTTCTTTTGAGAAGTGTCTGTTCATATCTTTTGTCCACTTTTTATGTTTTTTTTTTCTTGTAAATTTGTTTGAGTTCTTTGT
>NW_016832838.1:0-702 GCF_001698545.2 Rhinopithecus bieti | reverse complement strand
GACATCACCCACTAGGTACAGACCAACACCTCACACCTTACACGGCGGGGTACACCCCAGAGACGAAGCTTCCAGAGCAAGAATCAGACAGCAGCACTCGCTGTACAGCAATATTCTATCTTCCACAGCCTCCACTGCTGATACCCAGGCAAACAGGGTCTGGAGTGGAGCTCAGGCAATCTCCAACAGACCTACAATTGAGGGTCCTGACTGTTAGAAGGAAAATAACAAACAGAAAGGATACCCACACCAGCATCAAAGACCAAAGGCAGATAAAACCACAAAGATGGGTAAAAGCGGGCAGAAAAGCTGGAAATTCAAAAAATTGAAAAAATCAGAGTGCATCTCCCCTCCAAAGGAATGCAGCTCATCACGAGGAATAGATGACAGCTGAATGGAGAATGACTTTGAAGAGATGAGAGAAGAAGGCTTCAGTCGATCAAAATTCTCAGAGCTAAAGGAGGAACTACATACCCAGCACAAAGAAACTAAATCTTGAAAAAAGAGTGGAAGAATGGATAACTAGAATAAGCAATGCAGAGAAGGCCATAAATGAGCTGACAGAGACAAAACCATGACACAAAAAATACGTGACAAATGCACAAGCTTCAGTAACCAACTCGACCAACTGGAAGAAAGAGTATCAATGATTGAAGATCAAATGAATGAAATAAAGTGAGAAGAGAAGTCAAGAGAAAAAAA
>NW_016832837.1:0-2760 GCF_001698545.2 Rhinopithecus bieti | reverse complement strand
GTCTCACTTCCACTAAGTCAACGACAGCAGACAAAAGTATTGAACTGGCATGATGCTGTGACTTGTGAATTCCATGCTGAGATCAAATAACTCATTTATGATGCTGACAGAGAGTGGCATCAATGCCCAAAGTTTTGGTCAACCTCTCCAAATTGAGAGGCCTCTCAAAAGAGTGAAATTGTCAAATAAAACTAAAATTTGGCCTGAGAAAGCCTCCATACTCACATATTTGAGTCCTCACATATGAACCACAACCTAACTCAGTACATAAAAAACTGAAAACCAACTGCGGAGTGTGCTTCTATAACAGGAGCTGAGCCTCGGTCATTCACAGCAGCCACACTTCAGCCACTCACAGCAGCCAACTGTTCAAATGAGGAGGACACACAGAGCTGTCGCCAATTCCGCTGTTTCCGTACCTCAGTTCCGTTTTCTCTACGTCGTTTTCTCTTCTCTGTTCAGAAATCTTATTTGACCCTGTGGTAGCCCTGAAACCTCTCTGAGTCTGTCCTGACTTTGGGGGCTGCCCTATTTGGAATCATGTTTTGTTTTTTTCTGCTCAACTAAACTCTGTTGCATTTAATTTGTCTGACGTTTTTCTTTTGACATGTGTCAAACAATCCTTAAACATCCATAAGTGCACTTGAGCTCACCTGCATACACGCTGTCAGTACCAGGGGCTACCACCACAGTCACACACTCTATTTATTCCAGGGAGTGTTTGCGTGATTCGGGCCCACTATTTTATCAGCCTCTTGTTTTTCATTATTTTTGTTTTGTTTGGTGTTTTCAGACGGAGTCTTGCTCTGTGGCCCAGGCTGGAGTACAGCGGCGCAATCTTGGCTCACTGCAACCTCTGCCTCCTGGGTTCACGCCATTCTCCTGCCTCAGCCTCCCGAGTAGCTGGGACTATAGGCGCCCGCCACCACGCCCGGCTAATTTTTTGTATTTTTAGTAGAGACAGGGTTTCACCGTGTTAGCCAGATTGGTCTCGATCTCCTGACCTCCTAATCCGCCCGCCTCCGCCTCCTAAAGTGCTGGTATTACAGGCATGAGCCACTGCGCCTGGCCGTTTTTCATTATTTTAATTTTTGGAGCTTAATGTTTAACATTGGATAAGGCAAATCTTCTCTCACTGCTTTTCTGTATTAAAAATTCCTTAATGATTCTTAACTGTCTATTTTTTTCAAGTGAACTTGTCATTTTGATAAAATTCCCTAAAAATGTTTCATTACAATTTTCACTAAAATAACATATTAAGCTCATGAATTCCTCTGGGGAAAGTTGACATTGTGCTCTAGATTTTTATATTTTCAAATTTGTCTTGTACCAGTAAGTAAAGTTTTATGGTTTCTTTTCATCATGGTCAGCACATTTGTGTTACACTTATATATGGGTATTTTGTTTTTTATTGCTATTGTAAAGAGAAAGGAATCGTTCATGTTTATTTCCACCTCCTTTGTTTCTACTTATTTATTGCAAAACATTCCAGTAAAAACTTAACCACAATAATTCCAGACCTAGTGTTTACCCACTGCTGAGGGATCCCCTTGATTTCCTCCAGAGCAGGACCCAGGGCACTAACACTGAGGCTACCTCCTCTCCTCTGCCCTAGCCTATCCCAGGAGATACAGGGAGCGGTAAGGTATGGGTCTGCACTTGCACTGATGGAGACGAGCAGGGTTGGGGTGCCTCACAGTAGAGGAGACATCCAGGTAGCTGCCCCCTGAATCCGTGGGGTAAGTGTAAGGTGGTGACGAGGTTCCTGGAGTTTGAGAGGGTGTCCTTCCTCACTGCCTCTCTACTGATGGCAGATATCTAAGCCAGCAACTGATCACTTCTCACATCAGCTCAACCACTCTAAGGTGAAGGGACATTTCCTGAAGTGATTGGCAAACAATCAGAAACCTTAATTCCCAGTGCTTTGAAGTTTTGGCTCAATCTTTGGATTTCCTGATTATGTTACAGAAATGTGTGTGCGTGTGTGTGTGTGCGTGTGTGTGTGTGTGTGTTGGGGTGGAGGTGTGGAGGGGTGGTGCTGAGGAGTCGAAGGAAAGCTTGCTATAATTGCACTACCAAAGTTATGATCTGAAACTTTCCCAAAAAGTACTGGCTTCAAGAACGACTGCAAGCTGGGATTCCCAGACAGTTGGAGGCCACAGCCAGCCTGGCTTTGCCATGCCTGTCCCTTGGTCTAGCGCCCTCCATGGGCACATGATCAGGAAGAGAACTCAGGAGCTCCATGGTCATGAATGCATCCTAAGGCCCGTCTGCATTAAGCTCCAATTGTTACCCAGAACAACTCTCCCAGCAAACGTGAGTACAAATTTAGAAGGAGGTCTGCAAGTGACAGTGTGAAATCAAGATATTAATATTCACAAATGTATCATGTGTAAATTTCAGTAAATCCTCATTAGAAGTTGTTGATAGTTTCTTGGAAATCATGACTTCCAATGAAACAGGGTACAAGAAAACCAACTGGATCATAGATTAATTGATACTAGTAATTTAAGGTCCTGTGGCATATATCTAGTCATGAAGACATCATCAAACTTCAAAATTAAAACCAAAATGCTTCTAATATTAAACATTGACATAAATGTGAGCTATACATACCCTTAAGAAAAGTTAATAAAAGCAAATAACACAATTATATACTCAGTTATTCTAGCTTAGGGTCGAAGGAGGCTGGAGCCTGTCCCATCAGCTCAGGGTGCAAGGTGGGAACTAACCCTGGACAGGATGTCATGTCCTTGCACA
>NW_016832836.1:0-707 GCF_001698545.2 Rhinopithecus bieti | reverse complement strand
AAAACAGATATGTAGACTAATGGAACAGAACAGAGACCTCAGAAATAGCATCACACATCTACAACCATCTGATCTTCGATGAACTGGACAAAAACAAGCAATGGGGATAGGATTCCCTATTTAATAAATGGTGCTGGGAAAACTGGCTAGCCATATTCAGAAAATTAAAACTGGATCCCTTCCTTACACCTCATACAAAAATTAACTCACGATGGATTAAATACTTAAATGTAAAACCCAAAACCATAAAAAATTCTAGGAGAAAATTACTCAATACCATTCAGGACATAGGCATGGGCAAAGACTTCATGAAGAAAATGCCAAAAGCATTTGACAAAAGCTGAAATTGGCAAATGGGATCTAATTAAACTAAAGAGCTTCTGCACAGCAAAAGAAACTATCATCAGAGTGAACAGGCAACCTACAGAATGGGAAAAATTTTTGCAGTCTACCCATCTGACAAAGGTCTAATATCCAGAATCTACAAGGAACTTAAACAAATTTACAAGAAAAAACGACCCCATTAAAAAGTGGGCAAAGAATATGAACAGACACTTCTCAAAAGAAGACATTTATGCAACCAACAAACATATTAAAAAAGCTCAACATCACTGATTATTAAAGAAATACAAATCAAAACCACAATAAGATACCATCTCATGCTAGTCAGAATTGTGATTATTAAAAGTCAAGAAGCAATAGATGCT
>NW_016832835.1:0-1346 GCF_001698545.2 Rhinopithecus bieti | reverse complement strand
CCACCACGCCCAGCTAATTTTTTTATTTTTAGTAGAGTTGGGTTTTCACCGTGTTAGCCAGGATAGCCTCTGTCTCCTGACCTCATGATTTGCCTGCTTAAGGACTAATGAGTGTCTCCAACCTCCATACTGTCTGGCCTAAAATATTTAATTGGCTGTAAATTTTTTTATTCCAAACCTCTTGGCCAAAGAAACTACCAAAGAAACGTAATAAAATCTAATTAAGGCCATGTGGGAAACAGGGAGTCAGACACACCTTGCTCTACCCCTATTTGAAATGTAGGCCAGATTCAAAAGGCCTTTTAAAATTATGAAAATAAAATAGTGCCCCTTTACACAAAAGAAAATAGTAGCTCCTCTGTTTAACCGGAAGGCTTAGTCTTACTGAAAACTTGAAAAGAAGGAACTGGCTGGGTGCACTGGCTCACGCCTGTAACATCAACACTTTGGGAGGCTGAGGTGGGTGAATCATGTGAGGCCAGAAGTTCGAAACCAGCCTTGCCAACATAGAAAAACCACATCGCTACTAAAATTACAAAAACTTACCTGGGCATCTAGGTACATGCCTGTAATCCCAGCCACTCAGGAGGCTGAGGCATGAAAATAGCTTGAAACCAGGAGGCAGAGGTTGCAGTGAGCCCAGCCGAGATTGTGTCACTGCACTCCAGCCTGGGCAACAGAGCAAGACTCTCTCTCAAAAAGCAACAGCGAAGTGTTCCCCCAAGAATCAATAATAACCAGAATAAAGGGGCCCTTATCAGATATTCTTAATTACTCTAACTACTGTTAGGCTTCAGGAAGCCACTAGTTGGGTACAGCTGTCCAGGATTAAATCTGTTTCCTATGAGGTCCTGCAGGCACAAAAGGTGGACACCACAACCTCCATTTATAAAACCTAGAAAACTTAAGGCTGTTGTTTTGCAAACACATAGATTAATAACGTGGTTCTGTGGGTGGACGTAGGAACGTTAATTTTTCTCTCCCTTCCAATTATAATTTTCTTGTTTAACCTCCTAGTAAAGTTCATATCTTATAAATTTCTAAATTTCATGTAAAGATGATATGGTCCGTCACAAATCTTCCAATCCATTCTGTCTTCTGACCCCACAAATGAAAGCATCCTGCCATTGGGCCCCTTCATTCAGGTACCAAAGATTTTTACTCCTCACATGCTAGGGAAGGCCTGCGCCCAGAAAGTCAGCAGGAAGCACTTACAGAAAATGGACTCTGCTCTTCTGCAGTCCCCTTAAGATTAAGGAGGAGTATCTAATCTCTGAGGGCAATGAGATAGGAGGTGGGTGGAACTCAACCCGGGACCAGATTGAAGACTAGTTGACACAAGGAAG
>NW_016832834.1:0-2919 GCF_001698545.2 Rhinopithecus bieti | reverse complement strand
ATGGGTTATTTTAGTATAAACTTTTTAGAAGAATATACATACATAAAGTGCACAAATCAAATATGTGCATCTCAAATGGTGTTCCATTTTCTAAAAGTGAATACATGTGGACGACATTTATATTTTTAAAAAGTCAGAAACTACCTCCTCATGCCCTTTCCACTTCTCACTCATCATCCCTCAACCCAGGCATAACTACTCTCCTGACCTGCAACATCATAAATTAGTTTTTCAAGCTTTGGAACTTTATCCAAATGACTCATACGGGATGGATGTTCACAGAGCCTACTTAGATATTATGGATCCTTGCCAGGTATACAAAAAGTATTGCAGATAAGCCCAACAAACATTTGGGCTGGTGGTGAAGAGGCAAAAGAATTTACCAAGTCAGTTGTAAATAAAGAAAGGCAAATTTATTAGAGAAAGTATAAAAATATGTTGCAAGAAATCAATAAGCACATCAGCATGAGAGAAGCCAACTGCAATAAAACAAAGTGTTGCTGGAGATTTTATAGGATAGTATTTCTGCTGTGTGCTGGAGAGGGCTTTGTGCAGTATTGACAACACCAAGGTTGCAAGTGAGCTAACTTGCAGGTGCCTGGTGGTAAGTTGGGTGCAGGAGGGCTATATGTTCTGAACCATGAAGAAAAGCATACTTATAACTTATCTGCTTTGTCTTTTTGCTTTCCCCTGGTCCTGCTAGCCTGACTCCTTTTTCCCAATAGGACTCCATAAAAAGTGTTCTGGGTCAGCTAGTCAGCTGTTGTCAACATACCTGAGCTGACTATCTTTTTCTTTGTAAAGTTGACCCTACGACGAGCAATCAGAAAAACCATGTAAAGCCTATGGAATACTAACGGGCTGTGGATTAGAAGCTGCCTCCTGTTTTTCTCACCATTTTCCAAATGGAAAACCTGGTTGACTAGTCTTGGGCCACAGATCCAGACCCCAGAGGTGGCACAGAGGTGGAACCAGCATCATTTGAATGTATGTTCTAAAAGAGGGCAAGGGATTAAGGGCCTGTGATCAGAAGAAAGGGAAATGAATGCAGAGCAAGCAGAAGATGACAAGATGCCACTGCACCCTGCACAAGAGATGTCTTTGCTACTGCTGAACAAAGTGGTAGGGTTTGTCTTCTGAGGACACTAAAAAGTATCTGTACATTTAAATATGTCCTTCTTTCAGTTTCCATCTTTCATTGAAATCAGCTCACAACCATTACAGAAGTATTGTGACTCAAAGTTCACATAGGAGCACAGACAAAAGCAACTTAGATTTCTCTTTAGCCAAATAAATGCCAAACACTTATGACAGGTGGTTGCTCAAAGTTCATAAAATGGCTGGCAAGATGGCCGAATAGGAACAGCTCTGGTCTGCAGCTCCCAGTGAGACCAACGAAGAGGTCAGGTGATTTCTGCATTGCCAACTGCGGTACCCTGTTCATCTCATTGGAACTGGTTAGGCAGTGGGTGCAGCCCATGGAGGGCGAGCAGAAGCAGGATGGAGTGTTGTCTCACCCAGGAAGTACAAGGAGTGGGGGACCAAGTGGCTGTGGCCAGACTGCCTCTCTACATTCCTCTTCACTTGGCAGGGCATATCTGAAAGAAAGGCAGCAGCCCTAGTCATGAGCTTATAGATAAAACTCCCATATCACTGGGACAGAGTACCTGAGGGAAGGGAGCGGCTGTCAGCACACTTTCAGCAGTCTTAAACATTCTTGCTTGCCAGCTCTGAAGACAGCAGCCAATTCTGACAAGGAAGGCTCTACCAGCACAGCACTCGAACTCTGCTAAGGGACAGACTGCTTTCTCAAGTGGATCACTGACCCCTATGCCTCCTGACTGTGAGAGACCTCCCTACAGGGGTTGATAGTCACCTCATACAGGAGAGCTCTGGCTGGCATCAGGTTGGTGCCCTTCTGGGATGAAGCTTGCAGAGGAAGGAGTAGGCAGTAATTTTTGCTGTTCTGCTGTCTCCACTGGTGATACCCAAGCAAATAGGGTCTGGAGTGGACCTCCAGCAAACTGCAGGAGGTCTGCAGAAGAGCGTCCTGACTGTTAGAAGAAAAACTAACAAACAGAAAACAATAATAACAACATCGACAAAAAGAACCCCCATACAGAAACTCCATTCCAAGGTTATCAGCCTCAAAGATCAAAGGTAGATAAACCCATGAAGATGAGGAAAAATCAGCACAAAATCCTGAAAATTCCAAAAATCAGAATGCCTCTTCTCCTCCAAATGCTTGTGACTCCTCTCCAGCAAGGGCACAAAACTGGACAGAGAATGAGTTTGACAAATTGACAGAAGTAGACTCCAGAAGGTGGGTGATAACAAACTCCTCTGAGCCAAAGGAGCACATTCTAACCCAATGCAAGGAAGCTAAGAACCTGACAAAAGGTTATAGGAACTGCTAACTAGGATAACCAGTTTAGAGAAGAACATAAATGAGCTGACGGTGTTGAAAAACACAGCACGAGAACATCGTGAAAACCACAGCACGAGAACATCATGAAACATACACAAGTATTAATAACCGAATCTATCAAGCAGAATGAAGGATATCAGAGATTGAAGATCATCTTACTGAAATAAGACATGAAGACAAGATTAGAGAAACAAGATTGAAAAGGAACAAACAAATTTTCCAAGAAATATGGGACTGGACCAAACTTACAATAGACTGGGGTCCCTGAAAGTGATGGAGAGAAAGTTGGAAAACACACTTCAGGATCTTATCCAGGAAAACTTCCCCAACCTAGTGAGACAGGCCAGCATTCAAATTCAAGAAATACAGAGAACACCACTAAGATATTCCTTGAGAATAATAACCCCAAGACACATAATCTTCAGATTCTCCAAGGTTGAAAGGAAGGAAAATTGTTAAGGGCAGCCAGAGAGAAAGGTTGGGTTACCCAT
>NW_016832833.1:0-1346 GCF_001698545.2 Rhinopithecus bieti | reverse complement strand
CAATGAGGTAAATGAATTGTGTAGGGGATTAACCCCATAACTGTTTTTTTTTTTTTAATTTCTTGACCAGCTCTTAGATTATGATGATGTTTATATCCCTGTTCTCGGCTGCCCGGTAAAAGAATGGCACGCAGGGTCTGGTGGCCAAGCCTGGGTGCTCCTGGGTGTCCTGCATTACAGGAAGCAGCTGCAGGATCTTCTGTGCAGTGGGGTTGTCATGGGGAGAACCCTCCCTGGCCTCTCCTGGTGCAGACTCCACACTGTCGGCCAGGCTCACCTCATAAAAATCTTCAGAGAAAGGGAGGTGGGGGTCTGAGCACAGTGCGAGCCTCCCCTGTCCCTACCTGTCCACCCCGCCTGAGGGCTTTACTCACCACCCTGCTCATGGGCAGCCCCAAGTTCCTGGGGGGCTGGGGCCCCTGGAGCGGGCTCATCAACAGGGTTCTGGGCAGCGGGGAGGAATTTGTCATGCCCCTCATGGTCACCCACAAGCGGCAACACCAGCTCCTGCAGCTCCAGCAGCTTCACCTGAAGGGAGGAGTGCTCAGCTACCACATCAGAGCCTGTGCTCACACCCACCACCATCCCTGCAGAAATGTTTCATGCCCTACATTCATCTCCTCCTCATTCTGGTCCAGACTGTTGACCTCCTCCTCCTGGTGCCGCCTGTTTGGCACTGCCCCTTGGCTCCCATATACGGTGATGTACTCTCCTGCAAGAGGACAGGGCTCAGACTCTGGGGCCCCTCCAACAGCCCTGCAGCTCCCCATACCTATGCCGTGGCCTCCCACTCACTCATGCCATCTGTTGCTCCAGAGAGTTGGATGAATCCAAGCTCTAGGTTCTCCACCTGCTCCTTCCCATCCACCTTCTCCTTTGGGAGGTCCATAAAGCTGCTCTGGAGTCAAAATAATGGGGTCACATCTTGGGAGTGACCTCTCCTGCCCCACCCCCACTTTTCTTGGCCCATGCCAGGACTCACTCACTTTCACCTTCTCCATGGCCTCCTTCAGGACCCAGTGGCTCTCCCCACACACAAACTCACCCCCAGTCCCTGGGGCTGGGGCCTCTGCCTCTGGCTCCTTCCAGGCTGAGGCCACCAGGTGAGCCAGGTGCAGGCAGCACAGCCTTCACACCTTCCATTGCCCACATGGTCGTGCCTGCTTCTCCTGGAAACTGGCTCCAGTGGAGTTGAAAAATGCCACTTGAAGGCAAGAGGTGAGTATTCTTGTAGGGGCATACACAGAACAAATGGGGCAGGGAGGTGGAGCACAGCCCCTTCCCTTGGGGCCTCAGAGAGTGCACCTGTTGGTCACAGGTGAAATGATGTCTGACCACTGGCTCCT
>NW_016832832.1:0-320 GCF_001698545.2 Rhinopithecus bieti | reverse complement strand
AACCATCAAAGTTTTAAAGGCAGGTATCAGTTATCTGTGGCTGCTGGTCCCTAAGTTTTTCATAAGAAACACCAGGCCAGTCCTAGAAAAATATTATCTGATTGTGCATGGAGAATATCTACATATAGTCCATGTTATGTTAACTATATTTAGCCTATATTAAAAGGATATTTCTAATTCATTTCTCTACTTGCTGCCTACCCTGTTTGGTTTTCTCTTTAAGTGAGTACCCTACCTAGTACGCTGAAGCTTTTTCTTGTTTTTTGGATTCTTTTTTTCCTTTTGAGACATTTTAATAATATTTTCTTGTTTACTTTTAA
>NW_016832831.1:0-1015 GCF_001698545.2 Rhinopithecus bieti | reverse complement strand
ATCTCTAAAGGGATATTCGGGAGCACACTGAGGCCTATGGGAAGAAAGGAAATATCTACTGATGAAAACTGGAGAGTAGCTTTCTGATAACCTGCTTTGTGATGTGTGCTTTTCTCTCACGGAGTTACACCTCTCTTTTCATTGAGTAATGTGGAAACACTGATTGTTTAAAACTTACAAAGGGATGTTTTGAAGCAGTTTGAAGCCTAAAGTGAAGATGGAAGTATCTTCAGATGAGAACTACATGGAAGATTTCTGAGAAACTGCTTTGTGATGTCTGTATTCATCTCACAGATGTAAACTGTTTTGCAATGTGCAATTTGGAAACACTGTCTTGAACGAATCCATGAAGAGACATTTTGGGGTGCTTTGAGGCCTATGGTGAACAAGGAATATCTTCAGATGTAAACTAGAAAGAAGCTTTCTGAGACACTGCTTTGTGATATGTGCATTCATCTCATGGAGTGAAACCTTTCTTTTGAATGAGCAGTTTGGAATCACTTTTGTGGAATCTGAGAGGGGATATTTCGGAACTCATTGAAACTTGTGGTGAAAAGGAAATGTCCTCAGATAAACACTAGAAAGAAGCTTTGTGATGTGTTAATTCGTCTCACAGAGTTAAACCTTTCTTTTCTTTGAGCAGTTTGTTAACACTGTTTTGTGGAATCTGCAACGGGATATTTGGGTATGCATTGAGGCTTATGTTGAAAAAAGAAATATCTTCAGATGAAAACTGGAAAGAAGCTTTCTGAGAAGTTGCTTTGTGATGTGTGCATTCCTCTCACTGAGTTATACCTTTCTTTCAGTGAGCAGTGTGGCAACACTGGTTGTGGAAGATCTACGAAGGGATATTTTGGAGTGTTTTGAAGACTAAGGTGAAGAAAGAAGTATCTTCAGATGAAAACTAGGCAAAAGCTTTCTGAGAAATTGCAATGTGATGTGTGCATTCACCTCACAGAGTTAAACCTTTCTTTAGAAGGCACAGTTTGGAAACTGTCTTTGACGAATCTGGGAA
>NW_016832830.1:0-1016 GCF_001698545.2 Rhinopithecus bieti | reverse complement strand
TGTGCTGGGGTATACCCTGGGGCCTCTGCAAGTGCCTGACCCGTAGATGCTCCCTGTGTCCAGGTGACCGGGGTCACCAGGCCCCTGCTGGCTTACAATGTGGAAGTTGGTGGCTTCACCATATTCTGTGGCCTGAGCTAGGCCTCAGGGAACATTTCTGGATGGTGTCAGCTCTATCTCCTCCTTACTCAGTGTCATAGGGGAGCAGCGACTCTCTGGGACTGTGGGATGCGAGGTAAAAGAATTTACCAAGACAGTTGCAGGTAAAGAAGGGCAGATTTATTGGACACCACAGAGTATACATGTTTGTGGTGATGTGGGTGTGTACAATTATGTACAGTGCATAATGCTTGATGAAAATAATAGATGCTGATGTTAATATTTTATGTATTTAATATCCTATATTCTTTATTGTTATTTTAGAGTATACGCTTACTACTTTGTGTTTAAGTTAACTGTGAAGCAGCCTTGGTCAGGTCCTTCAGGAGGTTTCCAGAAGAAGGCATTATTATCAAGGAGATGACAGCTCCATGCCTGTTACTGCCCCTGAAGACCTTCCAGTGGGACAAGATGTGGAGGTAGAAGACAGTGAAATTGATGATCCTGACCCCGCTTAGGCTTAGGCGAAAGTGTGTGCTTGTGTCTTGGTTTTAACAAAACGTTTTAAAAGTGAAATAAATAAATGACGAAAAAAGCTGATAGAATAAGGTTAAAAGGAAAGAAAATATTTTTGTATAGCTATATAATTTGTGTGTTTTCCTGTTGATCTGTTTGAGACAGGGTCTCACTCTGTCACCCAGACTGGAGGGCAGTGGCACAATCACAGCTCACTGTGGTCTCAACCTCTTGAGCTCCAGAGATCTTCCCACCTCACTCAGGAGGACGCCAGTCCTGCAGGCAGACATCAGGCCCCAGATGGACCCTGGACTCAAGGGGTACACCAGGCCCCAAGTTGACAGCCAGGCCCCAGATGGACACCAAAGCCCTAGGTGGACAGTAGGCCCATTTGAACACCA
>NW_016832829.1:0-706 GCF_001698545.2 Rhinopithecus bieti | reverse complement strand
TACCATCTATTCAAAAGATATTCATTGAGCACTTACTGTATTTCAGGCACCGTGCCAAGGTTGGTCATGTTGCTTAACTCCATGAGCTTTCTTCACCTGTAAAGCAGAACTCACAGTACCTACTTGGCAGGGTCATTATGAGGATTAGTGAAACAATGTTTTGAAGTACCTGGCACATAAAGGCACTCAACAAACACTAGTTTCTTCTGCACCGCCCCCTACAGCTCACTAATAACCATTTCAGTAATATCAAGTTACAGAGTGAGGTTAGCTCATTTCAGAATTCCAAATAGTCTCACCTTTATTTGATGTCAACAAATAGGAGTACTGGGCTGCAGCTTGTTCTTATACAAATTGTTCTACTGAATTCTTGCCTGTATATATTTTATTTTTTATTCTTTTGAAACATGAGAAGATTTTCACTTAATGCAATGAAGCTTTTTCCATAGTTTCTAGGATCCTATTTTTGCACACTAATCTGAAACTATGGCCAGAAGTGAGGCGAACACAAGCTGCAACAATTCCTTCCATCATCCAGTTGTCAGAAGCTAATGCACAGCTTGACAAATAATATCTGTATCCTACCACTTTGGTGCTGACAGACACCAAAAATCTGAGTACTTTAATAACAAAATTATGTTTATATTTTTATACATTACATGTTTCTGTTATATATGAAGGACAAACTCATAGAAAATTAGTTTTG
>NW_016832828.1:0-208 GCF_001698545.2 Rhinopithecus bieti | reverse complement strand
GGAATATGCTAACAGGAGAGGCCTGGGTCAGTTCGCCATGGGATCAGGGAGTAGGGGCCAGCCCCACTCAGTTCACTGGGCTGAGAATGGGAGAGGGACAGAGAGCTCGCAGGGAAGTGAGGATGGTAGTTGTACAGGCAAAAACAACAGACAGGCACTTTAACCACCAGCCAACCCCCACAATTGCTGCACAGTTAGGGAGATGGGA
>NW_016832827.1:0-443 GCF_001698545.2 Rhinopithecus bieti | reverse complement strand
TGGAGTCAAATGCATCAGTCTTCTAGTCAAAGACTTTTTTATGGGTATGGTGTTTCAGTTTAGGATGACAAAGAAGTTGTAGATATGGATAAAGGAGACGGTTGTGCAACACATTATACTGGATGCCACTCAACTGTATGTTTAAACATGGTTAAAATGGTAAGTTTTATGTTGTATATATTTTACCACCAAAAAAGGGTCAGGCTTAGATGTTTAGATGTTAGGGGTTTGGAGTACCTCTAACATTTATTCCCTTCCAGGGCTCTAATTTATAAAACACCCACACAAAGAAAGTAGATACTGACTTCACAAATCCCCTTACAAGTCCCACAGCAGAGGCTGTCTGGGAAAGCAGAGGTGGAAAAAGTCACATAAACTCAAGGTCAGTGTGAGACCTCCCATCCCCTGCTCTGGAATCAGATGGAGGAAGGTATGCATGCAGG
>NW_016832826.1:0-444 GCF_001698545.2 Rhinopithecus bieti | reverse complement strand
CCTTACTGGGACCCAAATTCTCATTAGGTCATTTCAGCCCTGTGAGTGCTAAACATTCAGCTAGGCTCTCCAGCCTCTTCACCACCACTTCAGACTCAGTTTCTTAACCAATCACCAAATGTCAGAAAAGCACTACAGACTGTCAAGGTCACCTCCTTGGCCTGGTCACTCAAGTCCTGACTGAGGTCTCCAATCACCTTCAAACAGTTGTTTTTGGTGGGGGGCACATTTTTGTCCAGCTTCTGTAACTGCTTTTGTGGGGAGGCTAATCTATAACAAGCTACTCTGCCTTCAGTGAAAGTTGAAAACCTTCATCTGTCTTTTTTTTTTTTTTCTTTTGAGATGGAGTCTCGCTCTGTTGCCCAGGCTCCAGTACAGTGGCGTGATCTCTGCTCACTGTAACCTCTGCCTCCTGGGTTCAAGCAATTCTCCTGCCTCAGCCTC
>NW_016832825.1:0-696 GCF_001698545.2 Rhinopithecus bieti | reverse complement strand
GAGATGAAGTCTCACTCTGTCGCCCAGGCTGGAGTGCAGTGGCGCGATCTCGGCTCACTGCAAGCTATGCTTCCCGTGTTCACGCCATTCTCCTGCCTCAGCCTCCCGAGTGGCTGGGACTACAGGCACCTGCCACCACGCCCAGCTAAATTTTGTATATTTAGTAGAGACGGGGTTTCACCATATTAGCCAGGATGGTCTCGATCTCCTGACCTCACGATCCGCCCACCGCAGCCTCCCAAAGTGCTGGAATTACAGGTGTGAGCCACCGTGCCAGGCCCAGAATCCACTCTTTAGAACCACCAACATCAGGATAAGTCAGTGAGAGGTGCACTCACTTCTCCTACTCCAGGTGAAGAAACACTGGCTCACACAAAATCTCCTGGTTGGTCCTCTGGGTTCACACACATTTCTACAGCCCCTCTGCTCACAGTTATCCACTTGCAAAATCATTTGCTCTCACCAGACCCCCAATATTAAGGTCTGGTGAGAGCAAATATAGAAACCCAGATTAAGGTTTCTATATATTAAAGCCAGCAAGTTTGTTTCTCAGAAAGTGACTTAGCTGAAGGTACGTACCCTGGACACGTGATGGTAAAATCTGCAACGAGACAAAAGAAGATGCTATGAGGATCAGATCAATTCTGCTGCATGCCTTACACAGACCTGTTCGTTGTGAAACAGTGGTTGAGTCAA
>NW_016832824.1:0-1018 GCF_001698545.2 Rhinopithecus bieti | reverse complement strand
CCGACCATCCCAGGAGGCGCCACCGTTCAAGGGAGCGGGTCTTCTTGTGGGCCTGTGCACAGAGTTGTGTCCCAGCAGCCACGCTCAGCCTCCCCAGCCTCATGGCTCCCTCCTGCACAGGGACCTGGGTTTCAAGTCCTCTTTTGGCTGCAACAGGCAGCAAGGAAGGGAAAAAATGCAAGGGACCTAGCTTTGCCTCCCAGCTGCCAGTTGCATGACTGTGGGCAGGTTACTTAACCTGTCTTTATTTATTTCGAGACAGAGTCTTGCTCTGTTGCCCAGGATGCAGTGCAGTGGCACGATCTCTTAGCCTCCTGAATAGCTAGGATTACAGGTGTGTGCCACCACGCCCGGCTATTTTTTGTATTTTTAGTAGAGATGGGGTTTCACCATGTTGGCCAGACTGGTCTCGAACTCCTGACCTCAGGTGATCCACCTGCCTCAGCCTCTCAAAGTGCTGGGATTATAGGCGTGAGCCACAGCAACCGGCTTTAACCTCTCTTTAAAATCAAGAGAATGATAACACCTACCACATGCTGTTATTACGAGGAATAAAGGTCAATGCACATTGGGCACATGGTACATGCTATGCATTGATAAAGACCAGCTATTGTGATGATGGCTATTTACTTCTGCTAACATGCTCCCTTGGACAGTGCTCCCTCTCCCTCTCCAGGCTTCTGAATCCTCCCTCCTTTGCAGTGCACCTTCCCCTTGGGTCAAGCTGGCCTCCCTGTACCCCTATGCCCACCTCCTCCTCACGCCTCCATGCTGCCTCCCGCTGCTCCAGCTCCTTGCGGCTGCGTGCCCAGTCGCTGGTCACCTTTCGTATGTCCTCACTCAGAGCCTGGTTGGCCGAGCCTGCCTGGTCAAGCTGTTCTCGGAGCATGGCATTCACCTGGGCCAGACTGGCACTCCTGAATGGGGCACAGGGGATCAGCAGGCACTCGCCCAGGGGGCCATCCTGCCAGCCCTGGCCCTCCCTGCTGCGCCCTCACCTCTGCTGCTCCTCCTCCAG
>NW_016832823.1:0-443 GCF_001698545.2 Rhinopithecus bieti | reverse complement strand
TGACTTTAGAATAAGTGTGATATGGTGCTGAGAAGAATGTATATTCTATTGATTTAGGGTGGAGAGTTCTGTAGATGTCTATTAGGTCCGCTTGGTGCAGAGCTGAGTTCAATTCCTGGATATCCTTGTTAACTTTCTGTCTCATTGATCTGTCTAATGTTGACAGTGGGGTGTTAAAGTCTCCCATTATTATTGTGTGGGAGTCTGTCTCTTTGTAAGTCTCTAAGGACTTGCTTTATGAATCTGGGTGCTCCTGTATTGGGTGCATATATATATTTAGGATAGTTAGCTCTTCCTGTTGAATTGATCCCTTTACCATTATGTAATGGCCTTGTCTCTTTTGACCTTTGTTGGTTTAAAGTCTGTTTTATCACAGACTAGGATTGCAACCCCTGCCTTTTTTTGTTTTCTATTTGCTTGGTAGATCTTCCTCCATCCCTTTA
>NW_016832822.1:0-706 GCF_001698545.2 Rhinopithecus bieti | reverse complement strand
TTGTTTTGTTTTATTTAAGTATCATTATGAACTCATGCATTTTAAAATATTTGATGAATTTCTATTCATTGCCTGTTATTTTTCATAGTGATGCTCAAATTCCTTTAACATGGCCAGTAGGGAGTTAAGTTGACTCAAAAAGGTTTTCAGACTTGACATAGCATGCTCTCTCTCTCTGTTTTTGTTTGGTTTTATTATTATGAGAACATTGATTTCACTTATTCATGGTGTCTAAAATTGTCATTCTCGAGAAACCTCTGCAGACGCAAACGAATCTGACAGCTTTGAAGAGAGCAGTGGATCTCCCAACACAGAGGTCGAGATCTGAAAATGGACAGACTGCCTACTCAAGTGAGTCCCTGACCCCTGAGTAGCCTAACTTGGAGACATACCCCACTAGGGGCAGACAGACACCCCACACCTCACACGGTGGAGTACACCCCTGAGAGGAAGCTTCCAAAGCAAGAATCAGACAGGTACACTCGCTGTTCAGCAATATTCTATATTCTGTAGCCTCTGCTGCTGATACCCAGGCAAACAGGGTCTGGAGTGGACCTCAAGCAATCTCCAACAGACCTACAGCTGAGGGTCCTGAGGGTTAGAAGGAAAACTAATGAACAGGAAGGAAACCCAAACCAGAACTCCATCAGTACGTCACCATCATCAAAGACGAGAGGCAGATAAAACCACAAATTTGGGGAAAAGC
>NW_016832821.1:0-444 GCF_001698545.2 Rhinopithecus bieti | reverse complement strand
TAGAGGAATTTGAATATGAAAAAAGTAGTTAAAATTTAAAATCTGAAATATTCTTTCAATGACTATATAAACCTCTATCCATCTATCATACGTATTTTGTGTAATGTTAGGAAATGGTATTTCCTTTCTTGGAAAATATTTTTAGTACCATAGGAATATAAAGATACAAAAGTCTTTTCTATTTCTGTTTACTCAACAAATATTTATAGAAAATTATTTCCTTCCTAACAATAACAAAATATCAATGAACATTTTCATAAAAACAATATACAATATAAACTTGTAAAACTATTCATGAGTCACTTAGTGAATGATAGTGAATTTTTGGTATTTTAATTAATTCTTCTGTGGCCAAAGCCACAGCTGTACAAATTCTGTAATTATGAGATTGAATATGCATTGTAATTGTGTCATTTCTCATTAGTTCTATTTTTCAAGCAATGG
>NW_016832820.1:0-403 GCF_001698545.2 Rhinopithecus bieti | reverse complement strand
TTCTTTGACACAAAGTTCTCAGAAATCTTAAAGCTAGCATTTCACAATAGAAAAAAACAGCTCCTGGTTCACTGCTGAAATTTTACTAATAAAATTTAAAAACAAAAAAAAGCTACTAACGCATATCAGCTCTGAACAAAGATGAAACACTACCAGCAGATCTTTCTTTAACTTCGTGACACACTGGGATTCATTCTTTCGGCAAAGAAAGGATGAACACTCTAACCCAAAGAAAAGACAAGACTTCTTTTCCAAAGTGGCTCTAGCAGCAAAAGACAGGAGGAAAGCAAGGAAACCATGCCAAACATCTCGGTTAACTCTTCGGTGAAAGGACGCCAAATGACAGACAGACAGACAGACAGACAGGCACAGGGAAATCACAGCAACTCCTGCAGTGCAAACA
>NW_016832819.1:0-2983 GCF_001698545.2 Rhinopithecus bieti | reverse complement strand
ATAATTTCAGTTCTTGTACATTTGCTGAGGAGTGCTTTACTTCCAATTGTGTCGTCAATTTTGGAATAAGTGTGATGTGGTACTGAGAAGAATGTATATTCTGTTGATTTGGGGTGGAGAGTTCTATAGATGTCTATTAGGTCCGCTTGGTGCAGAGATGAGTTCAATTCCTAGATATCCTTGTTAACTTTCTGTCTCATTGATCTGTTTAGTGTTGACAGTGGAGTGTTGAAGTTCCCATTATTATTGTATGGGAGTCTAAGTCTCTTTGTAAGTCTCTAAGGACTTGCTTTATGAATCTGGGTGCTCCTGTATTGGGTGCATATATATTAGGATAGTTAGCTCTTCCTGTTGAATTGATCCCTTTACCATTATGTAATGGCCTTCTTTGTCTCTTTTGATCTTTGATGGTTTAAAGTCTGTTTTATCAGAGACTAGGATTGCAACCCCTGCTTTTTTTTGTTCTCCATTGGCTTGGTAGATCATCTTCCATCCCTTCATTTTGAGCCTTTGTGTGAAACAGTTTGCTAACATTGTTTTCTTGGAATCTACAAAGTGATATTTGGGAGAGCACTGAGGCATAAGGTGACAAAGGAAAATTCCTCAGATTAAACCAGAAAGAAGCTTTCTTAGAAACTGATTTCGGAAATGTAATTTCATCTCGCAGAGTTACAATTTTGTTTCATGGAACAGTCTGTTACCAGTGTTATTGGGGAATCTGAGAGAGGATATTTTGGATCCCATTGAAGCCTGTGCTGACAAAGGAAATATCCGCAAATAAAAACTAGATAGGAGGTTTCCGAGAAACTTCTTTGTAATGTTCGAATTCATCTCAACGAGATACTTCTTTTCTTCATGAAACACTTTGCTGACACTTTTCGTGGAATCTGCACAGTGATGTGTGGGAGCACACAGAGGCATAGGGTGAAAAAGGAAATATCCTGAGATGAAAACCACAAGGAAACTTTCTGAGAAACTTATTTCTAATGTGTGAATTCATCTCACAGAGTTACACTTTCGTTTCATTGAGCAGTCTGTTACCCGTGTTTTTGGGGAATCTCAGAAATGATATTTTGGATCGCTTTGAAGCCTATGCGGACAAAGTATATCTATTCAAAGAAAAACGAGAAAGAAGCTTTCTGAGAGAATTTTGGGGATGTGGGAATTCACCTCAAGTAATTACATCTCTCTCTTCATGAAGGAGTTTGCTTACACTGTGTTCTTGTAATCTGCAAAGTGATATTTGGGAGTGCACTGAAGGTTATGTTGAAAAAGGAAATATCTTCTGATGAAAACTTAGAAAGAAGATTTCTGAGAAACTGTTCTCTGATGTGTGAATTGCTCTCACAGAGTTACACTTTCTTTTCATTCAGCAGTCTGTCATCACTTTTATTGGGGAATCTGAGAAGGGATATTTTTTATCGCATTGAAGCCTATGCAGACAAAGGAAGAATCCTCAAATGAAAGTTACAAAGAAGCTTTATGAGAAACTTCTCTGTGATGTCTGAATTCATCTCAAAGAGATACACCTTTCCCTTCATGAAACATTTTGCTAACAGTGTTTTCATGGAATCTGAAAAGTGATATTTGGAAGTGCATTGAGGAATATGGTGATAAAGGAAATATCGTCACATGAAAACTAGAAACAGCCTTTCTGAGAAACTGAATTCTGATGTGTAAATTCATTTCACAGAATTGTACTTTCATTTCATGGAGCAGTCTGTTACCAGTGTTTTTGGGGAATCTCAGAAAAGATAATTTCTATCGAACTGAAGCCTACGCTGACATAGAAATATCCTCAAATAAAAATGAGAAAGAAGCTTTCTGAGAAACTTCTTTGTGATGAGTGAATTCACCTCACACAATTACACCTTTCTCTTCATGAAGGAGTTTGCTAACACTGTCTTCTTGTAATCGGCAAAGTGATATTTGGGAGAGCACTGAAGCATATGGTGAAATAGGAACTAACCTCAGATGAAAACTAGAAAGAAAGTTTCTGAGAATCTGTTCTCTGATGTGTCAACTCGTCTCACAGAATTACATCTCCTTTCCATGGAGAAGTCAGTTACCACTCTTTTTGGGGATTCTGAGAAGGGATATATATTATCGCATTGAAGTCTAATCGGAGAATGGAATTATCCTCAAATGAAAGATAGAAAGAAGCTTTCTAAGACACTTCTTTGTGATGTGTGAATTCATATCAATGACATTCACCTTTCTCTTCATGAAAGAGTTTGCTATCACTGTTCTCGTGGAATCCGCAAAGGGGTATTTGGGACCTCATTGTGGCATAAGGTAAAAAAGGAAATATCCTCAGATGAAAACCAGAAAGAAGCTTTCAGAGAAACTGATTTCTGATGTGTGAATGCATTTTGCAGAGTTACACTTTCGTGTCATGAATAAGTCTGTTACCAGTGTGTTTGGGGAATCTGAGAAAGGATATTTTGGTTCGCATTGAAACCTACGGGGACAAAAGAAATATCCTCAAATGAAAACTAGAAAGAAGCTTTCTGAGAAACTTCTTGTGATGTGCGAATTCACCTCACAGAATTAGACCTTTATCTTCATGAAGGACTGTCCGAAGACTGTATTCCTGTAGTATGAAAAGTGATATTTGGGAGAGTACTGAGGCATATGGTAAAAAAGGAAATATCCTCAGATGAAAAATAGAAAGAAGGTTTCTGAGAAACCGTTCTCTGATGTGTGAATTCATCTCACAGAGTTTCACTTTCTTTTCGTGGAGCAGTCTGTTACCACTGTTTTTGGGGAATCTGAGAAGGGATAATTTTTATCGCATTGAAGCCTAAGGGGACAAAGGAAATATCCTCGAATAAAACGAGAAAGAAGCTTCTGGGAAACTTCTCTGTGATGTGTTCACCTCAGATTTCCAGCTCTCCCTTCATGAAGGAGTTTGCTAACACTGTGTTCCTGTAATCTGCAAAATGGTATTTGGGAGTGCACTGAGGCGTACGGTGAAAATGCA
>NW_016832818.1:0-898 GCF_001698545.2 Rhinopithecus bieti | reverse complement strand
TGTCTTTTCCTTATCAGTCTAGCAAGAAGCTTATTAATATTAATCTTTTCAAAGAAATTGCTTTCAATTTCATTGATTGTTTTTTTTCTATTTCTTTAGTTTTCTTCTTTTGTTTTTGTTTTTTTTTTTAAGTTCTGGAGTACAATTGCAGGTTTGTTACATAGGTAAAGGTGTGTCATGGGGATTTGTTATACAGATTATTTCATCCCCCAGGTATTAAGCCTAGTTACCCATTAGTTATTTTTCCTGACCCTCTCCCTCCTCCCACCCTCCATCCTCCAACAGGCCCCAGTTTGTGTTGCTCCCTTCTATGTGTCCGTGTGTTCTCATCATTTAACTCCCACTTGTAAGTGAGAACATGCAGTATTTGGTCATCTGTTCCTACGTTAGTTTGCTAAGAATAATGGCCTATACAGTTCTATCCACATCCCTGCAAAGGACATGATTTTGTTCTTTTTCATGACTGCATAGAATTCCATGGTGTATCTATATCACATTTTCGTCACCCAGTCTACAGTTGATGGGCATTTAGGTTGATTCCATGTCTTTGCTATTGTGAATTATACTGCAATATTTCATTAATTTTCACATTTTATTATTTCCTTTCTTCTATTCACTTTTGGTTTACACCTTTTTCCATTTAGCAAGCATTTAAAGCTAGTATTTTGGAAGCACTGCTTCAGGGACATCACAAAAACTTTCATATGCTATGTTTTTATTTTTATCTTTATTTAGTTAAAAAATGTTTCTAGTTTCCCTTGTGATTTTTTTGACTTATGGGTTATTTAGAAGTATGTTATTTAATTTTTAAATATTTGGGAAATTTTCCAAATATATTTTTAACGTTGAATTATAATTGTAATTATACAGAAAATCAGAGAACACAACTTTAGTTCTT
>NW_016832817.1:0-2915 GCF_001698545.2 Rhinopithecus bieti | reverse complement strand
AAGAGGAAAGGACACAAAGAGACAGAGGAGATACACACAGAAGCCCAAGTAATGATGGGTACAGAGACTGGAGTGGTGCAGCTACGAGCCAAGGAATGCCAGGGATGGCCAGCTAGCAGAAGCTAGGGAAAACACAGAGGGACTCTCCCCTGGAGTCTTTGGAGGGAGTGTGGCCCTGCCGACACCTTGCTTCTGGACTTCTGTCCTCTAGAACTGTGAGAAAATAAATTTCTGTTGCTTGAAGCCACCCAGTTTGTGGTACTTTGTTGCAGCAGCCCTGGAAAACTAACACAATGAGTAAGGGAAAGTAAAGGAATTAAAATGTGTGCAGGAAAGAATTTAAAACTATGTGAAAATCATGACTTTCCCCTTCCATCTAAGGAAAAGAAATCCCTAAGAATGAATAGGTCCTCCTCATTTGCTCACCTTACTCAAGGCTCAAGTCAGAGCTTTCTATGGGAGCATCTTTTCAAACCTCCACAGTTCAAATCTCCATCCAGTAGGGGATTTTATTCATTTAGGACTCTTGGGAAATCTCGCTCACTACCATTAGGGATTGGTTTCACCTTAGGGCTGATTTCCCTTCCCCTACAATTTGTGATAATAGTCCCCAGCTGTGTTTTCTCTAATTCTGAATATCCGGCTTAGACTCACAGCACAGGGGAAGAACCTCCAGCGGGATGTCCAGAACAAGCAATGGCAACTTAGGTTTATTCCGGGTCTCCTATCCTGTAGTTGTAGATCCGCCCTGTCATTCTTTTGAAGGTCCAGTGGGTAACTCTGGAACTATAAACATGTGAATGTGTGTTCGTGCGCACGTGCACACACACACGCGCGCACGCACACACACACACACACACAGCCCTACATCTCTCTAGAACAAACATCCACTCTCAGATACAACACAATCCAGTGGAGGAATAATTAGCAAAGCCACCCTGTGCACTTAATGGACTTGTAATGGACTTAGGACATCATATAATGTAACTCTTACATTACTATTGCTACACAGATGTCGATAATACAGGATTTTCACCTTCAAACAAGAGGACAAAAACATGATCCTCTTTGGATATTTTGTGGCATTGAAAAAAGGGACAAAAAAATCCTTTTGGCCATTCTCTGTTTCTTCAAATCATATTTTCATCTTCTAGCAATTAAAAACAAGAGTTCTGGCATGAAGAATAAAGCCAGCACCAATTTTGGCAAATCATAAAGCAAGAAAGGAAAAAAAATATTTGAATGGAACAGAAAGGAATGGAAAGAAAAAGTGGACATCTTAGAACTGGGCCACAGAGATTGCATCTAAACAGTAAAGATGGTCTAGTTGCTCACTTTTTCTTTGGACTTCTAACACCTCAGATAAGTGTCCTTGCTTTACAAAAAATGATATGACTTCTGCCACAAGACAGGCTTGGGGAGAAACCTGGCCATTGGTGTTAAGGTGGATTGCCTTTCCTAGTTTATAATCAGGAGTGTTTTGTGTTCGTTGAGCTCAAAATTCATTCAAATACACTTTCAAAGTTTTCAGTTGATTAAAGTGGCTCAGAAAAAAAAAATCCTAAATTTGTGTCTTTTTGCTGTGCTACTCTTAAATACTTAAAAATCTTTTTTTTATTAGCATAAATACTGCACATTGACTACAGACAGCTCTGTTGATCAAAGTTGTCCAGAAAAACAGACCCAATAGGACATAGGAGATATAATACTTATTTATAAATTTATATCTCTATATCAGAAGAAGATGAGACGTCCTAGCTCAAGCAGTGAAGCAGGAAAAAGGGCAAATTCCTCATTCTTCCATCTTCTTTTGCTTTTGTTTTTGAGATGGAATCTCTCTCTGTTGCCCAGGCTGGAGTGCAGTGGTACGATCTCGACTCACTGCAACCTCGGCTTCCCATTTTCAAGTGATTCTCCTGCCTCAGCCTCTTGAGTAGCTGGGACTACAGGCATGCACCACCATGCCTGGCTAATTCCACCTTTTTGTTGTTGTTGTTCTATTCAGGTCCTCAATGGATTGGATCATACCTCAATATTGGGGTCCAGGACCATCTGTCTTATTGAGTCCACTGATTCAAATACTAATCTCATTTGGAAACACCCTCACAGACGCACCCAGAAATATCTGGACACCTCATGGCCTAATCAAGTTAACACATAAAATTAACCATCATAATAGGTAAGCAAAATAAAGAAAATAAAAGCTTATAGCAACATCAATGGGAAAATAACTCATATTTTTACTAATATTACTAACACTCTTCCAGGATTTTTCTTTTCTTTTTTGAGATGGAGTTTCGCTCTTGTTGCCCAGGCTGGAGTGCAATGGTGTGATCTCTGCTCACTGCAACCTCTGCCTCCCAGGTTCAAGAGATTCTCCTGCCTCAGCCTCCTGAGTAGCTGGGATTACAGGAGCCCATGACCATGCCTGGCTAATTTCTGTATATTTAGTAGAGACGGGGTTTTACTATGTTGGTCAGGCTGGTCTTGAACTCCTGACCTCATGATCTAACCCCCTCAGCCTCCCAAGGTGCTGGGATTATAGGCGTGAACCACCACACCTGGCTGAATTTTTCTATATTTATAAATATCATTAATATGTTATTTTAAAGATGGAATTATATTTTTTGTTTTATAATCTGTTTATCTCCCTAAACTGTATTTTGTGAGTATCTTTCCCTTGTTGACAAATGTGCCTCTATATTTATTTAGTCAATCCTGTGGTACATTTTTACTGTGTCAACTTGGCTGGAACTGTGTTCCCTAGAATTTCCTTCCCTGGGTGGCTCTTGGTTACAGTTGGAGAAATACATGAGTGGAAATTGATGGAAGGTAGAAATGCAGCTGCAGCCATTTTGTTGATAGTAGAGTGTGATGCAGGGCTAGCTGCTGTTGCAGCTCATGCACGTTGTCAC
>NW_016832816.1:0-2105 GCF_001698545.2 Rhinopithecus bieti | reverse complement strand
CCAGGTGTAAGACAAGCAAAAGAACTTGCAGGCCCCTGGAGGTGTGGACTCAAGAGCTGCTTGCAAACGAAAGTACGGGACAGGCAGCACCCTGGCCAAGCCCCTTTCCCACCTGCTGGCGGCCGTCCTCCAGTGCTGTAGCCTCCCTGGGTCCCAGGACTTCTGGAAACGGCCACAGTCCCAAAGGTGACTGTGTGTGGAGGCGGGTGGGGGAGGCAGGAGGGTGGACTCCAGACTGGGCCATGAGGCCAAGGTCTCAGGCTGCAGCTCGGAACCCAATGTACAGGAGCCCCCAGGTGGGGCCTGGGGTCTGTGAGGAGGATCAGAAAGGGTTCTCCCCACCCTGGCCTGTATCCTTTGCCCACACTCCCCACCCTGGCCAGGGACCTCTGCCTTCCCCACTCCACCTTTAACTTCCATGGAAGGTGAAGTAAGCCCCTGTGGGGCACTGGACTCCCCTCCCCAGCGGCCACCCCACATCCTGTCCCTGGTCCTAGGGTGGCACAAAGTGGCCACGCATCGAGTCTCTTGACCACACAAGCTTCAGGGCCCTTGCTCACCGCTCAGCAGGTGGCCACCGAGGGGCCCCCCACCTACAGGGTCCTGTCCTGGGCTCTGGGGTCCAGGAAGTGAAGGGCATGGCTCTCCAGAGCCCATGCCAAGGCAAGGAGGCTGGCCTGCTGCACTTGGAGCAAACTGGGAAGGAGCTGGCACAAGGAGTAGGCAGTGGGGCAGGAGGGCCGCACGGAGGCTGTGGCAGGTGCAGGGACCAGAACCCGGGAGGCCGTGGGGGCAGATGGGTGGATTCCAGAAACATGCCAAGGACAGAGACTGAGGGGTCTGTGAAGATGGGGGTTGGGGTCACTGACGTGAGGACAAGGGGCCAGCCATGGGGGTCATCGAGCTCAGAAGAGCCAGCAGGGCTGCAGATGCTTGGGGCCCTCAGTGTGTGGATGGGGGATGAGTGCAGACGGGGCAGGGAAGGGTCAGGGCAGCACTGGGGTGCCCACAGTTAGAGGATGGGGCTTAGAGAGACAGAGAAAGCAGCTTGGAGCCAGGGCAGGAGAGTCCGCGGGGAGCACAGCCAGGGTGCTGGGCCGACCTCGGGGTGGCCAAGCTGCAGAGGCTGGATTGGAAATGCCCCCGGGGGCTGAGGTCGCACTAGGCTCCTCCCCACCTCCTCCTCTCCACATGCTGTGAGGCACGGACCACAGAGCTCCTTTTACAGATGAGGGTGGCCATCGCACTGAAGGTTGCAGGGCTTGCCCTGTCCTCCCCGTCTCTAAAACAGACTTCGGCCCCGTCCACTTGTCCACTCTGGGGAACCCCTGCCGAGTCTGCCTGGCCACTCAGGGACCTTCTCACTGGTCACCACCACGGACGCATCCCTCCCTCTCCTGCCCCTTGCTCTGGCCCAGCCTCCTCCCTCAAGGCCTCAGTGCCTCCCCCGGCACTGGGCTCTCTGTCCAGGGGCTTTTGAGGCTTCCCCCACAGATCTCCCTCCCCTCTGACATCCCTTCTCCTGGCCCCCTTGACTATGGTGCCCGGCGTCTCCTCCCCAGCACTGCACACTCTGGATGCCAGGTCTGGCTTCAGTCCAGAGAGCAAGCTTAGGGGGCAGGGGCAGGGGCAGAGGCAGGGGGCAGGGCAGGAGCTGCCTGCTGGCTACAGCTCCTAACGGAACGGCCCCTTCTGGAATGTGAACTGTTACATTTCCACCCATGTGTGTGAGTTTTGGCTTCGGCAAGGCCCTGGCCTGTCCTCAGACCTGCAGGGCTTATCCCATGTGGTGGGTTGGGGAACCACAGCACCAACCTGGGGAGGCCACCACAGTCTGGGAGAGGCTCCACCTGAGGCCCTTCCACCCCAGCCTCTCCACTCCTGCTCAGAGCTCCCTCCCTGCCCAACTGCTCGGAGTCCTCTTCAAGACAGCCTGCAGCAGGGACTGGAGTCACTTGCCTGTGCCCTGGGACCTAGCATGGAGCCTGGTGGCCCACAGGAGACAGCCAAGTCATGTGTCCATCAGGGTCCAGCCGGAGGCAGAGCCGACACAGAGGCCCTGGTACCCTGATATGTAAGGACGTGATGCTGGCAGACGGAGGCGG
>NW_016832815.1:0-845 GCF_001698545.2 Rhinopithecus bieti | reverse complement strand
TACTTAACTCATTTATACATTTTCCACAAATGTATTTTGGTCTGTATGTTTTTGTTACATTTATATGTCTATGAAGTAATTATGGCCTGTGATATTTTCCTATGCCATCTTGCTTATGTAGTTTGTGTAATTTTATAGCTTAGATTTGTAAAGTATATCCATCTGAGTCTAGTAAGTGATTTGTTATTTATATTTCTTTCAGTTGTGTATGCTCATTTTGCCCAAGACCTTTGGCCAGAGCAGGGCATAAAAGATTCTTTCCCAAAAGTAATACTGAGAAGATATGGAAAATATGGACATGACAATTTACAATTAAGAAAAGGCTGTGAAAGTGTGGATGAGTGTAAGATGCACAAAGGAGGTTATGATAAACTTAAGCAATGTTTGATAACTACCCGGAGCAAAATATTTCAATGTGATAAATATGTAAAAGTCTTTCATAAATTTTCAAGTTCAAATAGCCATAAGATAAGACATACTGGAAATAATTCTTTCAAATGTAAAGAATGTGGCAAATCATGTTGCCATGCTTTCACACCTAACTCAGCATGAAAGAAATCATACTAGAGTGAATCGTTACAAATGTAAAGAATGTGGCAAAGCCTTTAGTATGCCCTCAAGTCTTAATAATCATAAGAGAATTCATACTGGAGAGAAACCCTACAAATGTGAAGAATGTGGCAAAGCTTATAACTGGCCTTCAATCATTAGTAAACATAAGATAATTCATAGTGGAAAGAAACCCTACAAATGTGAAGAATGTGGCAAAGCCTTTAGTGAGTCCTCAAACCTTAATATTCATAAGAGAGTTCATACTGGAGAGAAACCCTACAAATGTGAAGAAT
>NW_016832814.1:0-442 GCF_001698545.2 Rhinopithecus bieti | reverse complement strand
GTAGAGGAATACAAAATGCAGATGGGAGAGTTCATATTTTGGCATCTCTGTTCTTTTGAAATCAAAGTGCAAAGAAAAGTTTTGCCTTGAGGTCTTACCCCATACTTGTTTTCTCCTGAGGTTTTAAAATTTTCTTAACTGCTTTTTTCTCCCCCGATCCTTGGGGAACTTCTATCTCCATATCTTAAAATATATGGTTAAATTCAACACTGAAATTTAAAAACATGCTTCATATTTTTCTTTTAACTGATATATCTGACACTGGTGAAGAACTAAGTGGGTGTATTGGTTTATTTTTATTTTTTTTTGAGACAGTCTTACTCTGTTGCCCAGGCTGGAATGCAGTGGCATGATCTTGGCTCACTGCAGCCTCACCTCCTGGTTCACGCCATTCTCCTGCCTCAGCCTCCTGAGTAGCTGGGATTATAAGTGCCTGCCACCA
>NW_016832813.1:0-403 GCF_001698545.2 Rhinopithecus bieti | reverse complement strand
ACTCTCTTGGCAGGAACATCATGCTTTACCTACTGGAAATTAGGAGCAATATCACAGACTGGGTGTCAAGCCACTGTCATACTGGAAGTAATATCATGCTCTCCCCCACAAGTTATGAGGAACAATATCACAGGGGGGTGTGTACCTTCTCCAGTAGTGGAAGTAGTATCATCATCTCTTCCTTTAGATGACAGGAACGATGTCACAGGTTGGGTGTACATCCCGTGTGTTTTTGGAAGCAATGTCATTCTCTTCTTCTAGGTTTTACGATTCATATCACAGGCGGGGTGTACACCCCTTGTTATATTGGATGGAATGTCATAATCTTTCAACCTGTATCTTTAGAACAATTTCCCATGGGGGCTGTCCGTCCCTTCAATATTGGTAGTAATACCATCTTCTC
>NW_016832812.1:0-602 GCF_001698545.2 Rhinopithecus bieti | reverse complement strand
CATCACCACCATCATCACCATCATCATCACGATCAACACCATTATCATCATCACCATTGTCACTGTCGTCAACCCAATGATGATCTTCTTCATTATCTTCACAATCATCCATCATCATCATTACCGTTGTTGTCACTGCCATCAACCCCTTCATTATCTCCTTTATCACTACCATGACTGTCAGCATCATCACCATCATCATTATCCAAAAGCAATTTTCAGCTGCAAAGTCAAAGGTAAAGAGAGCCCATGCCAAGGCAGGGAGGCTGGCCTGCTAACATCTGACTTGCTGAAGGCCACTCGGTCTTCTACAAGGCCACTTTGTAGGTTTTTCCAACACCTTCTGATCTTCTTCCGTCCCAGTCCCAGAAGAAATGCCACCCAAGCAGCCCCCACAGTGCCCTACGCTCTCTACCTTTCTCCTGGACTTGCGCTGATTTTCTGGCCCATGCCCACAATCAATTCTGCTTGAGGCTTCTGTATCCTGCTCACTCCCTCAGTCATGCCCCATCTCTGTAAGGCCAGAGAATCCTTTTCCATAATACCCAATAAATAACCTGGATTTAATTGAATTAATATCGACAGGATGTAATTGCTCCTGG
>NW_016832811.1:0-707 GCF_001698545.2 Rhinopithecus bieti | reverse complement strand
CTTAAAATCTACCACAGTTACCTCTAATTCTGAGTGCTGCTCCTTACTGACGTCATAAGCAAACATTTTGTTAGAAAGATTCTGCCAAATCTGCTTTCAAAATCCTACGTTAGGAAATGTCTAATGACAATCTGAGCTATGAAATAAAGCACATTTTTAAATGAATCCCAAAATGACTAGCACGGAGGAAGTTGTAACTTGAAGTGAAAAATATCCTCTTCATGACACCAGCCAGAATTATCTTCAATCATTACTGATCCCATATGATTAATGAATTCTACAGCATCATCTACAGATAGGAACTTAAAACCATTAGCTGAATGCACGTTTCAGCACAAATTTCTGGTTTCATCAGCAGCACGGGCGTCTCTGGAGAGGATTTTAATTGGGACTACAAGGCGCACGATGGTGGTAAGAGGTTTCATGCCGGCTGTTCTCCAAGGTGCAACACAGACACACCACTAACCTCGAAGACACCCCTTTGTAACGAGATGACGGGAGATGAGAGACGATGTGGACAGAATACTGTCAATATTTGAAAAGGAGAAACAATGCAAGGAAAGAATCTTATCAGTAAAGCAATTTACACTCTTAGAAAAAACCGCTGTCTCTTTTGGGATGATTAAATAAGAAAAGGACATTTCTGGATTTTTGGTTTTTGGTGTTTTTCTTTTTTTTTATTACATTTTTTTTCTGAGACAAACTCG
>NW_016832810.1:0-401 GCF_001698545.2 Rhinopithecus bieti | reverse complement strand
TGATATTAAGGAGCTCATGGAGGGCAATGGTGAAAAAGGAAATATTCTCAGATCAAAACGGAAAGAAGCCTTCTGAGAAAATGCATTGCGATGTGTGAATGCAAATCTCAGAGTTACACGTTTCTCTTCAGTCATCAGTTGGTTAACACAGTTTTCTGTAAATCTGCAATGGGATACTTCTTAGCGCAATGAAGCTTACGGTGACAAAGGAAATTTCCTCAGATGAAAACTAGAAAGAAGCTTTCTAAGACACTTCTTGGTGATGGGTGAATTCATCTCACAGAGCTCCACTTATGTTTCGTGGAGGAGTCCATTAACACTGTCTTTGAGGAACCTGAGAAGGGTTTCTTTGGATCGCATTGAGGCCTACGCTGAGAAAGAAAATATCATCAGTTCAAACC
>NW_016832809.1:0-2559 GCF_001698545.2 Rhinopithecus bieti | reverse complement strand
CCTCTTTTGCCTACGGAAGCAAGAAAAGCACTTAGATTTCCTTGAAAATCGATGTTGTGTGTATTAGTGTTGCAAAACAATTCTGGTCTTGTAACTTTTGCTTTATGCCTAAAATTCTAAAGTGGCCCCTACAAAGTGTGCAGGCTCTTTAGTGTGACCAGAGCCCCACCTCAACTCCTGCTTCCTGTCTCCCTCCAGTGCCTCTCCCATGGCTATATCTCCCCATACCTGCTTTGGGTTCTGGCCAGGCAGAACTATGTACAGGTGTACAAACTCCCAATCTCTGATGCTTATATATGGTTGTCTTTCAGTGTGCAATGCTGCCTCTAACCTATGCTCTTGCTTTCTCCTGCCACTTGCTGGCTACAACTTTAGGCAAGTTATGTAATCATCCTTGGGTACTAAGTTCAGATCTGTAAAATTTCCAAAATAAGGGTGCTTCTTAAAGTCATTAGGAAGATGAAATTAAAATGTCTAGGGAAGAGTTTAATAGTACACTGTAGGTAATAACAGCTCATTGTGAGTTAGTTGTATTACCATCACCTAGGTGGTGGTAAGAAACACCAGGTAGGTAGCCCATTTTCCACAGGTCCGTAAATGTCATTACTCTCTATGTAATTGTCTATTTATTTCATACTCTCTCATTTTAATCAGCTTTGAATGCAAAGATTCTACTTTAACCACACAAATCATCAGCTCTTGGCACATGACGAATTTTCGTTCTGTCTCTCCTGGATTTCTGAATACTATATTCCTTGTTTGGGGATAAAATTTTATTCTAAGAATTAAATGATAAATAGTGGACATTGAAAGCTAAGGCATTCTGCTATCCCTCTGCTCTCTTATTACCCACGGCTGGTGCTGAAGACTCCATTCACTCTATCCTATAAACTTCCCCATGTTCCCCTTATTCCTCACCTTTACTCCTTTCCTGGGGACTTGCCAATAGTCTTGTTCAATCTTTTCTTTTGTTTCCATGTAGAGCTTGTGCCCTCCAGGAACAGAGAAACTTCCTGCTGAGATACTGTCCATTAGGCCCTTTGAGAGCTCATTGAGTTTAGCCTGGCAGTATTGAATAGAGGACTCTTCATTCTGCAGCAAGAAATCCCCCTTCTTATTCATTGTGATTTCCTGCAAGGGAAATGTAGAGAGATGTCACCAGAAGAAACATATGGAGGAGATGAAATTCTAAAGAATCTGGTAGAAGAGTCAATCTAACTGTGGTTCTCATGAGAAAACATTCTAGTGGAGTAGATGTGGAATCAGAAACACAAAATTTCACATATTCACAATACTAAAAATTCTCTTCAAGGCTATGGAAAAGTTCATTAACCTTCTGAGCTTCAGGTTCTTCATCTGTGACATGATGGGACTACATTCCATAATCTCTATGGTTTGTTGCAGCGGTAGCATCCTGTGCTCCTGTCCTCAATGGTACAAGGATACAAGAAGGAGCAACGTAAGTTGAACAATGGCCCGGAATGAAGATTTGGTAAGACAATCTTTGTTTCCTGGGAAAGGTAGACTATGCACAGAAAACTGCACTGCTCAGGGATGACTTGTGCGTGTTCAGAGCAGGCCAGGAATCCTTAGAAGTGTTCACTTAAGATCTTAAGGGATCTGTATTGACTTTTACCTTAGTTATCTGAAGGTTTTCTGGTTAAGTGCTTAAGGTTTGGGCAGATAAAAGAGGGATATGTAGTCTTTTGAAACTCTATCCCTCATGAGAATCCATAATAAGTTATTCCTCAGTGACAGATGAGCATTGGTGTCAATAAAGGCAAGTAGAGGCTTCATTCTTCAAGGGGAAGGATGATGAACAGCAATGACGAAGGCAAATTACCACGAGCTTCTTCTGGAATTCCTGATTTTCATCCTTGAAGGAGTGCTCCATGAAGACTGCAATGGCTTCCCTCTCACAGGCCGCATGCACGTCCAGCAGCTCCTGGAGCGTGTCTGTGGGGAGCTTCACTCGCTGGGCCATCTGCTGGCTGTAGTAGTCGGCTGCCCTCTGCATGGCAGCTGAGTTCTCACGCTGGGCCAGAGTTATCACTGCATTCTCCAGACAAGGCACCGCTCCACTGTTGATGGCATCTACATAAGTCACTGCCAGAGTTCCCAGACCTAAATGGACCAGGAGATTTAGGGGCTAAATATGAAATTAAAGCTCAATGGGATCCTAGGCTACATTTCTGAGCACACACACACGCATGCACACACACGCACGTGCACACATGCAAACACATACACCCACATCCCTACCTCCTTCTTCTATTATCACTTTTATTTTCATAATGACTCTTCATTTTTATGGATCTCCAGTCCACAGTGCTAAAAAATTTAAATATCTACTTTTATCTAACATACTAGAGGGTATACAGGAAGTACAAATTCTCATTTAAAATTACAAGAAAAGTAGTTTACACAGATAAAATGATGAGGCAGGGCAAATAGTATCACATTTATTCCTTATTCTGAAGCTACCAATGTGTTTTCAGGGAATTATGGGCTAATATTTATTTATTTCTAGACTTTTTTTTTTTCCTTTTTTTTTTGAGG
>NW_016832808.1:0-3466 GCF_001698545.2 Rhinopithecus bieti | reverse complement strand
GTGATCTGTGATCCTCTCTCCCACTTTTCCTTTACTCTTAGAATGGGACAGACCAGCCTGGAGCAGCTATTGTTCTGTAGTGACTCCAGTTTGCTGCTCTCTTCCTTTCCTTCTTCCTCCTGCCCTCAGTCTCCTCTGCTTCCTTCACATTCTACATCTGGAATTTCAAGTCACCTGCCTAAGCCTTGGCTTCTCATCTAAATCACAGAGTGCCAGTCAATGCCTGCCTGCCTTCTTCCCAGGCAGCAACTTCAATCTTCCCTGCCTGCTGTGGGGAGCCAGACCCTACCCCTTATCCCTTGTGGGACCATCCGCAGCCCATTTCCTCACCCCTGCAATGGGACAGCAGTCCTGCCTGCCCACCTGGCAGTGCTAATTCCAGGCCTGTGGCCCTCCTGGGAAAATCACCAGTGTGGGTGATATGGTGGTGTTTGCGTGTGTGGAGGGGTGGGGCTGCCATCTGGGCATTTACAGACCCCGTCCTTCCTCTCTCTCCATGCTTGTCGCATGTCAGGAATCCCTCTCCTTTGTGCCATGAAACATAAGGCAATTTCAGATCCGTCATCTCATTGAGCCTTGCATCTCCTTGGTGAAGTTGGAATTATTGTCACCATTTTACTGATGAGTAAACTGAGGCTCAGAAAGAGGGAGTTTGTTCCCCAGGGTTCCACTGTTGATTTATAGCCAACCTGGGATTAGGATGCATGTTCTGGATTCCTGCCGGGGTTCTGGCCCATCTGCAGCCAAGGCCTATCTTTCTGCTCCCACGAGGCCCCCTTTCCATTCCTTTCCTCCCCATGACAGCCACTGTCACCACCACCCAGAGCCTCTGCTGTGACACCCTCGCTGTCCCCTGTGGCTGGGCTGGAACCCACCATATCCATCAGATGGATTTTCCTAAATGGAGGTTGGGCTCCAAATCCATTCCCCCAAGACTGACACAAATTGCACTACCAGAGGCCTCAACTATCAGCATTTCTGGTCTAGAGAGAGAGATGGTCCCATAGAAATGTCAACATCATTTGGCAAAGAGGAGAGTGGAAACACAGGAGAAAGTTCAGGGACTGACATCAGGAGGAGGTGGCCCTTGAGTTGAGTCTTGAGGGATGTGTCAGTGTTACCAGGCAAGGAAGGCTGGGAAGGGCATTCCAGGAGGAAAGGGCAGCATTCTCCAAGGCTCAGACTGGTCTGGTGGCTGCAGGGTAGAGCTGGGTGACCTGGACACCTTGAGACAGCGTTTCCTTTACAGGAGAAAATCTGCAGTTCCCATATTTTGGACTGTCTCAGAATCCCCTGGAGATCTTGTGAAATTCCTGGGTCTAGTTAATCTGCACTTCTCACAGGCAGGGGCTGCGATCTCACCCCACAGTTCTCATACAGGTGGTCCCTGGATCACTCTTGAAGAAATACAAATAGGACTGTATTTGGCCCAAGCACTGTGCAGGGGTGGGATAGGGATAGATGTGGAATGGGCCAGAGGAACAGTGGTCAGAGCTGTACCCTCCTGGGCCGCCCTGTCTAAAATGTGGCCCTACAGTTTCCCTTCCCCACTGACACATTCTTTCCTCCTTCACTTTTCCTTTTTCTCTGGTACTCTTTTTTATTTTGTTTTGTTTTTTGTAAATACAGGGTCTCACTAAGTCGCCCAGACTGGTCTCAAAAGTCCTGACCTCAGCTATCCTCCCATCTCAGCCTCCCAAAATGCTAGGATTACAGACATGAAGCACCATGCTCACATCACCAACTCACATGGTGAACGTTTGACGAGTTCATTTATTACCTGTTTCACTCTACTAGCATGAGGGCTACATGAGGAAAGGGACTTTGTGTATCTCATTCACTGCTGTAGCCAAGTGTCTACAATGTGTAAGATCATGGAGGGAGCTTTTTCCATTTTGGTTTGTAATTTAAATTTTGGGAAGCAGAAGATATCTGAGTAGATTCAGTGACTTATAGGAAAAGGTAGAGCAGCCTTGGTGTGCACAAGAGTGACAGGGAGACCAAGACAGAGAGATGCCAGAGGACAGTTCCTGGAAGAGCCTGGGAGAAAGGCGGGGCAACTGGGGAGGGTCTCTCTGGATGTCAGTTCCTGTGAAGCTGGCAGGGAGGGAGGAGGTGCACAGGTGGAGAGGACTACCTGAAGAAGACCTCCTTGACTTCCATATTCTTTATGAAGTGACAGGTGAGGGGCTTCCCGGGAGAGAGGGCAGGGGAGGAGTGAGTGATGGTGGGCCTGGAGCAGTGCCCCAGGGAGAAGGGGTGAATGCATTACTGAGGCTGGACTCTGGTCATGATGCTTGCCTTGGCCTCGAGATTCATTAAGAACCAGCCTCCTCCAGTGAGCCGAGATGGCACCACTGCACTCCAGCCTGGGGACAGAGTGAGACTCCATCTAAAAAAAACAAAAAACAAAAACCTAAATCCAATAAACAGCAACAAAAAATAGCCTCCAGGTCCCAATGTGCCCAGCTGGACCATATGCTGCTTCCTGGATGTGCCACCATTACAACTGGAACACAAGTCCCAAATCACCTCTTCCAGAAAGCCTGCCTGGATTCAGTGCCCATCTGACTGGGCTCCTGCAGCACCTGGTCTGCCCCTACTATGTGACTTGCCTCTGCCTGCCTTTTATCACAGGTGCCCGTGTTTTTACCTGCTTCAGTGAGGGCTGTCCAGGGCCAGGCCAGGCCAATCCATTCTAGGGGCTAGAGCAGGTGCCAGCAATGGCTGGGCTCTGGCAGGCCTGGGCAATAGGCAGGCCAGGTTCTCACTCTGGGCACTGGATGCCCTTTTTGGGCCCAACTGGGCATGACCACTGCTTCTGAATGGCCAGAAACTTCCTGGGAGAGACCTGGTTCTCTTGGGCTGACCCTTGCTTCCCAGGTACTTCCTCCCTCCCTCCCTTGCTGAAACCCTTTTGCATGTACTCAAAATCCTGCTTCAGCATCTGCAGCCCCCTGGTTTTCAGCAGCCTCAGGGAACTCTTCTTTTTCTTCTTTGCTGTGAGTTAAGAGGCCCAATCTCCTGAGAACACTGCTGCCTTGCTGTCCTCTGCTGCAGCCCGTCCCTGGGTCTGAGCAGGGTAGGTCCTCTTTGCTTCTCATTGCCTCCCTCTTTCAGTTCATCATCCTTCTCTCCCGCATAAGGACAGTCATGTGCCACAAAATGATGTTTCAGTCAACCCAGACTGCATGTGCAATGGTGGACCCATGAAACTATAATGGAGCTGAAAAACGCCTGCTGCCTAGCCTAGTGACACAACAGTTATAACATTATGGCACAGTTAGTTAAAAAATACATTTATTATAAAAGATTTATAATTCTATAGGAAAAGAAGGCTAAGAAAAAATGCACTCAAGCCATGAGCTGTAGCCCCACCTCCCCGACTTCAGGGCAGAAAGCCCTGGGCTCCATCCCTTACATTCCTGGGCCTCCAGGGCTCCCTGGACTTTAGGAAACAGCTAGT
>NW_016832807.1:0-403 GCF_001698545.2 Rhinopithecus bieti | reverse complement strand
GGATGCAAATTCAGAATAATATCGCTAATTTTCAATATTATAGAAAAGAAAGTCAAATAAATTCTAATTTGTTTCTATATGTAATATAATCAGAATTTTATAAATTTTAGCTTTTGAAACTATTCAAAACACCTATCACCAAAGCAGTGTTGAATGTTGATTTTAAGTTCATGTTATTTAAATGTACAGCTGGAGCCTCTGCATAATTTTGACCTAGACATCAATATTCAATATGAAAAATATTCAATATGAAACATACTCTGTTGTTTCTGTGTCTCAAGATTAAAAATGACTGCTATAGTAGCTATTAGTTTGTCTGATTTCAGGCTTGTAATGAAATTTTGCATTTGACTTTTCTATGGTGATAGGAGAAAGACCAGAAACAACAATCCCAACTATTATT
>NW_016832806.1:0-904 GCF_001698545.2 Rhinopithecus bieti | reverse complement strand
CACGTAGTGGTTGGAGCTGCAGTAGACATCTTACAGCCATGAGCAAAATTCCAGTAGACTCACAAAGATGCTGGACCTAACATTGTTGAACCAGTGAACCACAGCCGGGAACCACAGATACTCTAAGTATGGAAGAAAAATGAACCTGTATTTGTTTAGGTGACTGAAGTTGCAGATTAATGCGCTCCCAACACATACAAAGGATGATCCCAAATATACCTGTATGTGCAATTATGAATAAAAAAATTTAAAGTGATGATCTCTGGGTGGTAGG
Source organism: Rhinopithecus bieti (assembly GCF_001698545.2). NCBI lineage: Eukaryota > Metazoa > Chordata > Mammalia > Primates > Cercopithecidae > Rhinopithecus > Rhinopithecus bieti. The sequence continues at coordinate 630 of NW_016832806.1, read as the reverse complement.
AGTCTCCTTCTTTTTTTTTTTATTTTCTAAAGTTTTCCCAAAGGGCGTGTGAATAATAATCAGGCAAATATTTCTGTACATTCACAAAATAAACAATGGTACTAATTTTATTTTTAAAAAATAAACAAAATGTTGGGCCACCAGAAGGTAATTCACTACCATATGATAAGTTAATTAGCCACAACCGAGAGGAACACTTGTGGTTACCCTGGAGGATGGGTTCGGCAGCAGTGACAGGTCCCCTCCACAACAGTATGTGGTTCCAAACTCCTGAGGGAGGCGGGGCAGACCCCAGGGAAGTAGATGAGAACCTGAGTGAGGCTCTGCAGGGAGAGAGGATGTTCCTCAGCCCTCACAAGGACATGTCAGTTTCACTGGAGATTAGGCCCCTGTCTTGGCTGGGCAGCCTGCCAGGCAGGTTCTCAGCAGCATGGGGTGATAACAGGAGGAGGGGAAGCCTGACAAGCTAGGGCAGCTCTGGGGTCTCCAGGTGGGGTTGTCTCAGTCAGCACGTGTGTTGGCTGTAAACACAGATTTCCAGCAAGCAGAGTGTTGCAATCTCTCCCACCACAAACCTGGACCATCAGGGATGTTTCCATAGCAGCACCCACGCCAGTGAGGAATCTGGAC
>NW_016832805.1:0-603 GCF_001698545.2 Rhinopithecus bieti | reverse complement strand
TAAGTCTGTGAGATGAGTTCACTGATCAGAAACAAGTTTCTATGAAAGCTTCTTTCACGTTTTGAAGTGATGAAATTTCCTTTTTCAGCGTAGGCCTCAATGCGATCCAAAGAAGCCCTTATCAGGTGCCTCCAAGACAGTGTTAATGGTTTGCTCCACGAAACATAAGTGTAACTCTGAGAGATGAATTCACACATCACCAAGAAGTTTCGTAGAATGCCTCTTTCTAGTTTTCATCTGAGGATATTTCCTTTGTCACCGTAAGCTTCATTGTGCTATGAAGTATCTAATTGCAGATTTCCAGAAAACTGTGTTAACAAACTGATCACTGAAGAGAAACGTGTAACTCTGTGAGTTGCATTCACACATGGCAACGCAGCTTCTCAGAATGTTTCTTTCCAGTTTTTATGTTAGGATATTTCCTTTTTCACCATAGCCGTCAATGAGCTCCCAAATATCACTTTGCAGAATCCACGAAAACAGTGTTACCAAACTGTTCCAAGAAGGGAAGGGTGGAACTCTGTGTTGAAGTTACGTATCCGAAAGCAATCTCTCAGAAAGCTTATCTCTAGGTTTTATGTGAGCATACTTCCTTTTTCACAT
>NW_016832804.1:0-390 GCF_001698545.2 Rhinopithecus bieti | reverse complement strand
TTGTTAATCCATGGAGAAAATTGAACAATTTTTTTAAATATGAAAAGCTTCATATAATGCAAATTACACTCCCACATGTGATTCAATTTCTATTCATTAATGCCAGAGAATTTAATAATTATGAATTGCCAGTGGTAAAAAAAAATAAATCATTCATCACGGAAGAAGCGCAGAAGGTTTAAAGAGACAAGAATATGTTATTGGCTTTGGGGCATTTTATGCTTTCCAAAAGGTTTTGCTTTTTTTTTTTTGCTCATGGCTTTCTTTCTCTCTCTTTCTGATTTCAGTTTCTTTTGATTTCTCCTGCTTAGAAATGGTGAGAGAACTTTGGATGTGGAACGTGAGGAGGAGGAACACAAAGTGGTTGCTACACTTGGTCAGCACTGCTGG
>NW_016832803.1:0-1182 GCF_001698545.2 Rhinopithecus bieti | reverse complement strand
GTCTACCTTATAAGAGCTCCTAAAGGAAGCACTAAACCTGGAAAGGAACGACCGGTACCAGCCACTACAAAACATACCAAATTGTAAAGACCATCGATGCTATGAAGAAACTGCAACACTTAACTGGCAAAATAACCAGCTAACATCATAATGACAGGATCAAATTCACACAAAACAATATTAACCTTAAATGTAAATGGGCTAAATGCCCCAATTAAAAGACACAGACTGCCAAATTGGATAGAGTCAAGACCCATCAATGTGCTGTATTCAAGACACCCATCTCACACATAGAGTGCAGAGACACACATAGGCTCAAAATAAAGGGATGGAAGAAGATCTACCAAGCAAATTGAAAACAAAACAAGCAGGGTTGCAATCCTAGTCTCTGATAAAACAGACTTTAAACCAACAAAGATCAAAAGAGACAAAGAAGGCTATTACATAATGGTAAAGGCATCAATTCAACAAGAAGAGCTAACTATCCTAAATATATATGCACCCAACACAGGAGCACCCAGATTCATAAAGCAAGTCCTTAGAGACCTACAAAGAGACTTAGACTCCCACACAATAATAATGGGAGACTTTAACAACCCACTGTCAATATTAGACAGATCAATGAGACAGAAGGTTAACAAGAATATCCAGGACTTCAACTCAGCTCTGCACCAAGTGGACTAATAGACATCTACAGAACTCTCCACCTCAAATCAACAGAATATACATTCTTCTGAGCACCACATCGCACTTATTCTAAAACTGACCACATAATTAGAAGTAAAGCACTCTGGGCCGAGCGCAGTGGCTCAAGCCTGTAATCCCAGCACTTTGGGAGGCCGAGACGGGCGGATCACGAGGTCAGGAGATCGAGACCATCCTGGCTAACACGGTGAAACCCCGTCTCTACTAAAAAATACAAAAGCTAGCAGGGCGAGGTGGTGGGCGCCTGTAGTCCCAGCTACTAGGGAGGCTGAGGCAGGAGAATGGCGGGAACCCGGGAGGTGGAGCTTGCAGTGAGCTGAGATCCACCCACTGCACTCCAGCCCGGGGGACAGAGTGAGACTCCATCTCAAAAAAAAAAAAGAAGAAGTAAAGCACTCCTCAGCCAATATAAAAGAACTGAAATCACAACAAACAGTCTCTCAGACCACAGTGCAATCTAATTAGAACTCAGGATTA
>NW_016832802.1:0-444 GCF_001698545.2 Rhinopithecus bieti | reverse complement strand
TGCTCAGCAAAGGCACTGCTGGTCCACATCCCAGTGGTGTCTCTGAGCCCCAGTCATCATCGCAGCTGATGATGAAACTTTTGGCGTGGCAGAAGAGTCTCCACAAACTTTGGAAGGTGTCCGCTGCATCCTCCATAGCCGTGTATCCCTGCTGAGGGTGATCTTCTGGGGGAGAGGAAAGTCCCCCTCACGTGCCAGGGCTGGCTGGCTGGAGACTCTTGCACAGCGCAGGCCCTGCGGAGGTGCAGGCGACACGGGCCCCTGGGTTGGGGAAGCACCACTTGCCTGGGTAAGAAAGGCAGCGCCAGCGCTCGCTCACCAACAGCTGGGCCCCGGTGTCGCAAGTGGATGTGAGTGATGCCTCCTTGGGGCCAGAGGGGTCCCAGGAAGGCTGCAGACCACGGCTGACTAGTGGGCAGTGTGGTGGCCGAAATGGAAGGTGAT
>NW_016832801.1:0-708 GCF_001698545.2 Rhinopithecus bieti | reverse complement strand
AAAAAAAAAAAAAAAGACATAGTCTTCGTCTGTCACCCAGGCTGGAGTGCAGTGGCACGGTCTTGGCTCACTGTAACCTCCATCTCCCAGGTTCAAGCGATTCTCCTGCTTCAGCCTGTCAGACAGTTGGGATTACAGGTGCCCCCCACCAAGCCCGGCTCATTTTTTAATTTATGGTAGAGACACGGTTTCACCATGTTGGTTGGACTGGTCTCGAATTCTGGGCCTCAGGTAATCTCCCCTCCCCAGCCCCCAAAGTGCTGGGATTACAGAAATGAGCCACCACGCCCAGCCGAATAATAGGACTTTTAAAAGTCCTATTTCTTGGCTCTGCTATTGTTTAATAATCCAACCCAAGGAGTTTGTTATAAAGGTTTTTTATTGTCTTCAATATCTTTGTGATGAATGCAATTCACACACACACACGAAGTCCTGAGAATCTTTCATAAAAAAATAGATGTGCTCTGTGGCCGCGTCCCGGCCTGGGGGTGAGGGATCAGCTGTCCCTGGTGCGCCTGTACTCCGCGGTGCCATCAGCCACGATGGCATCAAGCGGGGAGCGCTTCTTGCGGATGCTGCGCCCAGAGGAGATGAGGTCCACGTAGCCCCGCTGGTGCGAGAAGGCGAGAAGGCGTAGGCCGAGCGCCGCGATGACACGCCCCGGCGGAACACCTGCTGCCGCCGCTGCCACTGCTCCTCCGCCTTCAA
>NW_016832800.1:0-4902 GCF_001698545.2 Rhinopithecus bieti | reverse complement strand
TTGCAGAATATCCCAAAGTAAAGTTTTATATCTGTCAACTTAATAAAAGGCAGGGCTTTGGGACTTCAGTGAGAAAGTATAGAAGGTTCTAGGCCGGGCGCGGTGGCTCAAGCCTGTAATCCCAGCACTTTGGGGGGCCGAGACGGGCGGATCACGAGGTCAGGAGATCGAGACCATCCTAGCTAACACGGTGAAACCCCGTCTCTACTAAAACTACAAAAAACTAGCCGGGCGAGGTGGCGGCGCCTGTAGTCCCAGCTACTCGGGAGGCTGAGGCAGGAGAATGGCGTGAACCCGGAAGGCGGAGCTTGCAGTGAGCTGAGATCTGGCCACAGCACTCCAGCCTGGGTGACAGAGCAAGAAAGTATAGAAGGTTCTATTGGACTTTTTGATGGTAATGGTAATGGGTGGTCTATCTTAATGACAACTGAATTCCCAGGAAACTCTCACTCAAGGAAGCTACTGGGAACTGTATTTTCAGGAGGCTCTGTTTTAGTGTGATAAAGGAAGTTGAGGTAAGATTTATATCTGTTATCTTTTGCAGCTCAAATGTTTCTTCTTTACAATCGTCTTCATACCCACTCTGGAGGTCTAAGTGGTCTGGAGGTCTAAGTGGGCCCCCATAGATATTCCAAGAGATAAGATTAAGATCAAAGGGTCACATCTCATTTCAGTCCGCTCTAATTAAATAATTGGTGTTGTAGGTTTTTTCCTGCCTTCATCCTTCAGGTTAGGAACTGTGTTTTTCATAGTCTTTTTTTTTTTTTTTTTTTTGAGACTGAGTCTCCCTCCTTTGCCCAGGCTGGAGTGCAGTGCATTCTCTGCATGCACTGCAACCTCTGCCTCCCAGGTTCAAGCGATTCTCTGGCTTCAGCCTCCAGAGTAGTTGGGATTGCAGGTGCCTGCCGCCATGCCCGGCTAATTTTCTTATATTTTTTGTAGAGAGGGGCTTTCGCCATGTTGACCAGGCTGGTCTCAAATTCCTGACCTCAAGTGATCTGCCCACCTTAGCCTTCCAAAATGTTGGGATTACAGACGTGAATCACTGGAGCTGGCCTGTCACAGTCGTCTTTGTATCCTGGCATCTTGCATGGTGCCTGGCACATGGTACTAAATATATTGAATAAATGAAGGAGTGGATTGAAATACTTACTTAGGTGTGAAACTTATTTCCTTGAATTCTCCAATCCCCAGCTGCCCTTCAGAACCAGCTCCCCATGCGAAGACCCTTCCTTTGTGGCACACAGCCAGGGAGTGCTCCTTCCCGCAGCTCACAAGATCAACATTTAGGGTTTCCAATGCCTGAATTGGTTCTTTGGAAAACAAAACAAAACACCCCCCAACCACCACCACCAGATTATTAACAGAAGTTTAAGACAGCACTTTTCTTCAAAAAGAAGGATCATCCAGATTTCTTGTCTCCTCCAATGGTCTTTTAAATCAAGACCTTAAGTCCATTCTAAATGTCTGAAGGAAGTAAATTCAATGTGTGTTACCCTGTCTTTATAGGATACAGCTCTGTTAAAATAATCAACTGGGAGACTATTAAGTTGAGATGGCTCCAGCACCTTGGGTTCCTACCTAAGCAAACCAAAACTCAACTCAGAGTGATTGATCATAGCCCAGGAAAATGAAATTAAGGTTAAGCAATCAGAAACCACCAACTAACATCTAAGAGACTTTACCAACCAGAAACTGCTGACTGCTTCAAACAAAGGACCTTCCACTTTAACCAATCAAATATTTTCTTTGTCTTACTTCCTGGAACACCTTATCAAAGGTTACCCCTGGCATCTCCTTGCACCTCCCTTAGTGGAGCCCAACTGCTTGAGGTCTGGTGCTGCTCAATTCATGAACTGCTGAATATTCAAATTGACTCTTAAAAACATTTAATGTACTCAAGTCTATCTTTTAATGGCTGTTATTTAAAGGAGTAGGCATTATGGAGGGGGTAACTTCTAGGCACTATGACACATGACCAAATGTTTCTCTAGCAAAACCCAGCAAAATAAAGGGACCCAGAAAAAATTTAGGATCTCCTCCATTTTGCCATTCTGTCTTCCCACCCTAAACACTGAAAGCAGTGAATCCCTTGCTCAGAAGGAAATTCGAAGGGTGCCTACCTCATGAGTGTGAGAGGCAGGTGCTGGATCCTCTTACAATGAAAAGTGAAAACTATGCCCCAGTGGAGGCCCTAATTATGGCCACAAATGAAAACCGGATCACATTTCCCTACAAGTCAATCTAAACTGCTTTCCCAAGGTGTCTGTCTGAATTATTGGAGGTTTGGAGTTGAGAACATCATACCAGTAAAGTTTTGGTAACATTTAAGATTTTGGTTTTCCTTTTATCTTTGTAATCTTATCTTTTTCAACTATTTACTGTCAATTTATGCAAGGCTAAAATTTCCCAAAGATTCATGCACTCACAAAGATAGAAACTGGTACCATTTTTCTGGAGAACAATTTGGCGTTAAGTATCATGTTGCCCTTCATTTCCAAATGAAGGTGATAAGACCTGAAAACTTACTACTTTACCAAAAGAATTTGAGCTGAAGGCAATTGAGAATCAACAGATGAAGGAAGAGTTCTCTGCTCTCTTCTGATCTACCTAAAAGTAGGTCATAAATATCCTTTTGTGAGAAGCTCCCATCTCCTGCACCAAGAAGAGAAGGGTCGGCCAGGCGCGGTGGCTCATACCTGTAATCCCAGCACTTTGGGAGGCTGAGGCGGGTGGATCACAAGGTCAGGAATTTGAGACCAGCCTGGCCAACATGGTGAAACCCCATCTCTACTAAAAATATAAAAATTAGCTGGGCATGGTGGGGCATGCCTGTAATCCCAGCTACTTGGGAGGCTGAGGCAGAAGAACCGTTTGAACCCAGGAGGCATAGGTTGCAGTGAGCTGAGATCATGCCATTGCACTCCAGCCTGGCGACAGAACGAAACTCCATCTCAAAAAATAAAAATAAAAAAAAAAAAAAAGAAGAGAAGGGTCAGCTAAGATGAAGACTTGGCACTGAGGTGAGCCTGCATAAACAAGTCTAGTTAAAATAACCCTTATCTTCCATTAGATTTTCCCATATATTTTTCTAGTCACTTTCCCTGAGTTCATCATCCTTTAAAGTCCAAATCCCCCTTTCTTTGTTAAACATGGTACACAAGCTCCTAAGTCGAAGCACTTGAGTTTCACTTCTATTCTGTAAATTCCCATGCATGCAAATTTCCCTATATGTAAAAGATTAATAAAATTGTATGCTTTTTCTCCTGTCAATCTGTCTTTTGTCAGTTAAGTTTGCAGGACCCAGGTGCTGAACCTAAGAGGGTAAAGGAAAAATTTTCCTCCTCCACACACCTTTTGAAACTATTCTCAGCAAGTCATCAGAAATGTGGTTAAATATTTGCTTACAAGAATATCAATCAGTATTATTTATAAAAGTCCCTAGTGGGAAACAATCTAATTTCCACGAAAAGAGAATAATTATGGTACTCTCAGAGTTTAGAATGTTATGTAGCAATTTAAAATATATTTTCAAAACATACACAATAAAAGGGTAATATGTTCATAAGATTATGTTTGATGAAAACACAATGTTCAGAGTTGCATGAATACTGCATATACAAATCTATAATGACATGATTTTTATAAAGATTATATACATAGAAAAAAGTAGACAGGGAGAAAATGCATCAAAATGTTAGGAATTATCTTTGGGTGTTGGAGCTACAGTGATTTCTTTCTCATATTTCTACAATAATCCATAACGATTATTGTATTATCATATATATATTTATTATTATTATTATTTTGAAACGGAATCTTGCTCTGTCGCCAGGCTGGAGTGCAGTGGCAAGATCTCGGCTCACTGCAACCTCCGCCTCCTGGGTTCAAGCGATTCCCCTGCCTCAGCCTCCCTAGTAGCTAGGACTACAGGCACACGCCACCACGCCCGGCTAATTTTTTGTATTTTAGTAGAGACGGGGTTTCAGCATATAGACTAGGATGGTCTCGATCTCCTGACCTCGTGATCCGCCGGCCTCGGCCTCCCAAAGTGCTGGGATTATAGGTGTGAGCCACTGCGCCCAGCCTATCACATATTTTTAAAGAAAAAATATGTCCCTGTGTATTTCTAAGGGAGATACAGGTGTCCAACCCACAAACCACGTTTGTAAGGTCAGGCTGCCTTCTCCAGGTAGAACCGCGCAGGCGAGGATTTGCAAGGCAAGCCGGAGGGCCCACATCTCTGTCCAGAGCAGCGTTGACCAGGTTAGTTTCGGCTCTCAGTTTCGCTTTGAACTTGAATTGGAAACCGAAACAAATCCGAGGGGCATCGGAAAACGAAACTGAGGAAGTTGCTCTTCTTAGCACAGGGCACCATTTTCCCGGTTCCTGTGGCTCTTCTGGTCCCGAGGGATCCGAGGCTCCCAACACCCCTCCCCGCCTGGCCCGCGGCGCCCAGCATCTGAGCCACTCCCTGCACCTGGACCCCCGCGCCCCTCACCCGGCTCCCAGCGCCCCGCACCCGGTTCTCTGCGCCCGGTACCCAAGCCCCCGCGCCAGTGCACTGGGGTCCCCACGCCCATGCACTGGGGTCCCCACGCCCCGCACCTGGGGCCCCGCGCTCACCTGGTAGGGCCCCGCGCTCACCTGGCCACTCTCCGCGCGGCGCGCCCCTGCGGCCCAGCTGGCCCCTGCTGTTGTCTCCGCACGAGAGGACCCTGTGGTTGGTCAGCAACAGCAGAGAGTGGCGCTCCCCGCTGGCCGCCTGCAGTAGCTCAGCCCCGGGGCTGCGCTCCGTCCTCGGGCGCTGCAGCTCCCTGGAGTCGGTGCCCCAACAGAAATACATTCCGCTTCTGCGCCCTGTCGCCTGCTCCGGATTCCGTCCGTCCCGCTGCGACAGGC
>NW_016832799.1:0-2025 GCF_001698545.2 Rhinopithecus bieti | reverse complement strand
TTCAGCTCTCAGCTTGACTGTTGTTGGTATATGGCAATGTTAGTTGTTTTCAAACAATGATTTTGTATCCTGAGACTTTACTGAAGCTGTTTGTCAGCTTAAGAAGGTTTTAGGGGCAAGATTATGGGATTTGTTAGGTATAAGATCATGTTATCTTCAAACAGGGATAGTTTGACTTCCTGTCTTTCTATTTGTATGCCCGTTATTTTTTTATCTTGCCTGATTGCCCGGCCAGGACTTCCAACACTATGTTGAATAAGAGTGGGGAGAGAAGGCATACTTGTCTTGTGCCAGTTTTCAAGGGGAATGCTGCCAGCTTTTGCCCTTTCAGTATGATATTGACTGTGAGTTTGTCATATATGGCTCTTATTAATTTGAGGTATGTTCCTTCAATATCTAGGTTAATAGTGAGAGTGTTAATAGTGAAGGATTGTTGAATCTTATTGAAGGCCTTTTGTGCCTCTATTGAGATAATCATGTTGTTTTTGTCTTTAGTTATGTTTATGTGATAGATCACATTTATTGTTTTCCATACGTTGAACTAACCTTGCACCCCGGGGAAAAAGCCTACTTGGTCATGGTGGATACGCTTTCTGATGTGCTGCTGGATTCAGTTGGCCAGTATTTTGCTGAGGTTGAGGTTTTTGCATTGATGTTCATCAAAAATATCAGCCTGAAGTTTCCTACTTTTGTTCTGTCTCTGCCGGTTTTGGTATCAGGATGATGCTGGCTTCAGAGAGTGTGTTAGGGAGCAGCCCCTTCTCCCCAAGTTTTTGGAAGAGTTTCAGCAGGAATGGAATCAGCTGTTCTTTGTACATCTGGTAGAATTCAGCTGTGAATTTTTATTGTCCTGTGCTGTCTTTTGGTTGGTAAGATATTACTCAATTTCAGAGCTCATTATTTGTCTGTTCAGGGTTTCAACTCATTCCTGGTTCAGTTGGGGGAAGTGTATGTGTCCAGGAATTTATCCATTTCCTGTAGCTTTTCTAGTTTATGTGCATAGAGGCATACATAATATTCTCTAATTGTTGGCTGTATTTCTGTGGTGTCAGTGGAAATATCCCCCTTGTCATTTCCTATTGTGTTTATCTGAATCTTCTCTCTTTTTTATTTTATTAGCCTAGCTCATAGTCTATCTATTTTATCAATTTAAAAAAAAAAAAAACCAACTCCCGGATTTGTTGATCCTTTGAATGGTTTTTCATGTCTCAGATTTCTTCAGTTCAGTTCTGATGTTGGTTAGTTCTTGTCTTCTGCTAGCTTTGGGATTTGCTCTTGGTTCTCTAGTCATTTTACTTGTGAGGTGAGGTTGTTAACTTGAGATCTTTCTAACTTTTTGATGTTGTCATGTTGTGTTATAAATTTTCATCTTAGCACTGCCTTAGCTGTGTCTTAGAGATTCTGATATGCTATATCTTTGTTCTCATTCGTTTTCAAGAACTTCTTGACTCTGCCTTAATTTTATTATTTGCCCAAAAGTCATTCAGGAGCAGATTATTAAATTTCCTAGTAATTGTATGCTTTTGAGTGATTCCTTAGTCTTGATTTTTAGTTTGATTGTGTTGTGGTCCAAAAGATTGTTACAATTTCAGTTCTTTGGCATTTCCTGAGGAGTGCCTTTCTTCTAATGATGTGATTGGTTTGTATGTGCCATGTGGCTTTGAGAAGCAGATGTATTTTGTTGGTTTGGGGTGTACAGTTCTGTAGATATCTATCAGCTCTATGTGATCCAGTGCTGAGTTCAAGTCCTGAATAGCTTTGTTCATTTTGTCTCAATGATCTCATATTGTCAGGGGGTGTTAAAGCCCCCACTGTTACTGTGTGGGAGTCTAAGATCTCATATTGTCAGGGGGGCATTAATGCCCCCACTATTACCGTGTGGGAGTATCAGTCTCTTAGAAGGTCTCTAAGAACTTGCTTTATGAATTTGGGTGCTTCTGTGTTAGGTGCCTTCTGTGTTAGGTGCCTTCTGTGTTAGGTGCTTCTGTGTTAGGTGCTTCTGTGTTAGGTGCCTTCTGTGTTAGG
>NW_016832798.1:0-795 GCF_001698545.2 Rhinopithecus bieti | reverse complement strand
TAATTATTATCTGAGGATATTTCCTTTTTCACCATGTGCACCAAACGGCTTCCAAATATCACTCTGCAGATAACACGAAAAGAGTGTTAGCAAACTGCTTCCTGAGGACTAAGTTGTAACTCTGTGAGGTCAATTCACAGATCACAGAGAAGTTTCTCAGAAAGGTTCTTTCTCGTTTTTAACTGTTGATATTTCCTTTATCAGCATAGGCCTCAATGTGATCGAAATTAGCCCTTCTAGGGTTGCTCCAAGACAGTGTTAATGGCCTGCTCCATGAAACATAAGTGTAACTCTGTGAGATGAATTCACACATCACCAAGAAGTTTCTAAGAAAGCTTCTTTCTAGTTTTCATCTGAGGATATTTCCTTTGTCACCGTAAGCTTCATTGCAAAAAGTAGTATCCCATTGCAGATTTCAAGAACACTGTGTTAGCTAACTACTCACTGAAGAGAAACTTGTAACTCTGTGAGTTCCATTCACACATCACAATGCAGTTTCTCAGAAGGCTTCTTTCCAGGTTCTGTATGAGGATATTTCCTTTACACCGTAGCTGTGAATGAGCTCCAAAATATCACTTTGCAGAATCCACGACAACAGTGTTAGCAAACTGTTCCAAAAGGGAAGGGTGGAACTCTGTGTGATGAAGTCACACATCAGAAAGCAATCTCTCAGAAAGCTTCTCTCTACTTATTATGTGAGGATATTTCCTTTTTCACCATGGGCCCCAAAGGGCTCCCAAATATCACTTTGCAGATTCCACGAAAAGAGTGTTAGCAAACTTCTTCTTGAGGCGT
>NW_016832797.1:0-388 GCF_001698545.2 Rhinopithecus bieti | reverse complement strand
AAAAAAAAATTAGCCAGCTGTGGTGGCACACATCTGTAGTCCCAGCTACTCAGGAGGCTGAGGCAATCACTTGAACTTGGGATGTAGAGATCACAGTGAGATGAGATTATGCTAGTGCACTCCAGCCTGCGTGACAGAGTGAGACTCTGTCTCAAAAAAAGAAAAAAAAAAAAAGTAAATTGCCAACTCCTGGTTTACTCCTTAAAGACAAATAAAACAGTGGCACATACATATTTATTTCTGGCTTCTAGGGGCCTTTCTAGACACTGGTTTTGTCTCTCATGACATAAAGTGCTGAAAGAAATGGTGGCATACTTTAAAATGATAGCTTGAGTCTGCTGAGACCAAAGTTAGATGTTATAGCAGCAAAGAATATAGTACCACACAC
>NW_016832796.1:0-1119 GCF_001698545.2 Rhinopithecus bieti | reverse complement strand
ATATTTCAGGACACATAGATTATGTTGACAAAGGAAATATCCACACATAAAACTACAAGGAAGGATTCTGAGAAACCGCTTTGTGATGTGCTAATTTATCACACTGAGTTACATGATTCTATTCATGGATCAGTTTTAGCACTCTTTTGGGGAATCTCAAAAGGGTCATTTTGGATCGCATTGAAGCCTATGGTGTCTAAGGATATAACCTCAGATAAATACTAGATAGAAGCTGTCTGAGAAAGTTTTATGTGTTGTGTGAATTCATCTCAAAGAGTTGCACCTTTCTGTTCATGGAACACTTTGCTAACACAATTTTTGTGGAATCTGCAAAGGGACATTTGGGAGCACATTGAGGCCCATAGTGAAAAAGGAAATATCCTCATAGAAAACCTAAAAATCTTTCTGAGAAACCACTTTTTGATGTGTGAGTTCAACTCACAGGGTTACACTGTTCTTTTCATTGAGTAGTTTGCTAACACTGTTTTCTTGGAATTTGCAATGGGATATTTTGGAGTGCTTTGAAGCTTATTGTGAGAAAGGAAATACCCTGAGACATAAATTAGAAAGAAAGTTTCTGAGAAACTGCTTTGTCATGTGTAACTTCATCTCACAATGTTACACGATTCTTTTCATGGATTAGTTTGATAATGCTGTTTTTGGGAAATCTGAAAAGGGATATTTTGGATGGCTTTGAAGGTTATGGTGAAAAGGTAAATATCCTCAGATACAAACTAGAAAGAAGATTTCTGAGAAAGATCTTCACGATGTGTGAAAACATTTCACACAGTTACATCTTTCTTTTCATGGAGCAGTTGATAACACTGTTTTCGTGGAATCTGCAATGGGATATTTCGGAGTGCATTGAAGCTTATGATGACAATGAGAATATGCTAATTAAAAAACTAGAAAGAAGGTTTCTGAGAAACCTCTTTGTGATGTGTTAATTCATCTCAGAGAGGTACACTGTCCTTTTCTTTGAGCAGTTTGCTAGCACTGTTTTCTTGGAATCTGCAATGGGATATTTCGGAGTGCATTGAAGCTTATGATGACAATGAGAATATGCTAATTAAAAAACTAGAAAGAAGGTTTCTGAGAAACCTCTTTGTGATGTGTTAA
>NW_016832795.1:0-799 GCF_001698545.2 Rhinopithecus bieti | reverse complement strand
GAATACAATCGGTTGTTGAAAAACTTAGTGTGTTGGCGAAGTCCTTCTTTCATTTATGCAGCCCTAACAAATCGATTTGCATCTGCACTCCTTGGCTTATGGGTGGAGATTCCAGCCCAACTTCTGAGTCTCCCCAGTCTTCAACAGCTCTTTCCTAACAGCTCACTGAAAGAGATCAAATAAAAAGACTAAAAAGGCAGAAATGAAGTCCACAGGCAAACAGCCAGGGCGGCGCCCTGACAGTCTGGGCGGCGCCCTCAGCCTAGTTAAAGATCGACCCCGGACCTAACCGATTAGGTTAATTAGGTTATCTATAGACTCCAGACATTGTAAGGACAAACATTGTGAAAGTCTCTGTCCTGCTCTGTTCTGCTCTAATTACCGGTGTCTGCCATGTATCGCAGTCCTGGGCCCAGTACAAACACATTCCTCTATTTATCCCAAACTTCCTGAGCCCAACACAAACACATCCCCCACACACATCTCAGAAACACCACCTAGAGAGCCGTTTGTAGTTTTACTAAATGCACGGGAACAAATAGAAAACTGTTAATTGTATAACTTAAAATATTAACCAATTGTAATGCTGTAACCAAAAGAATTCCTTTGTACCTCTGTAACCTTACATATCCTGTATACATCGGGCTATAAAAAGTGGGCACATGCATCATTCAGGGCCCTCTTGTATGTTGTGGAACGGAGGGACCAAGTTCAAACTTGCATTAAAGATCCTTGCCGCTTGGCTTTGACTCTGGACTCTGGTGGTCTTCTTCGGGGAACAAACGGTCTGGGCATAACA
>NW_016832794.1:0-561 GCF_001698545.2 Rhinopithecus bieti | reverse complement strand
CTGTGGATCCCAGGAGATATTACAAGCCATGCCCCTAGGGGTTATTGGGACCAGTAATGTCCTCCAACCCCTAGGGCAGGTGGAGTGTCAGCAAGCTTTTTGGTTTTGGTCTCTAGAGATTTCTGTTACCCTCCTGCAAGCTCAACTATGCATATATATAATATTTTATCTAGTATGCGAAGGTGTTTAGAGCAGGAAGGTTGTTATCTTCCATATTGCTGGATTTGGAAGTCAGGAGCTATAGTCCAAGTGAGAAGTACTAAGTGGGCATCACCTACACAGAGGTCACCTGGGGAAATGGAAAGAGCTGCCCCACAGGGGCCCTCAGATGCGGGTGCCGGGTGCTGCTTTGCCATTCACCCAGTCACGTGGAGGGAGGCAGGGCACCAGGCAAAGCTTACTGGTCTCACCATCTGTGAAACGTTCTTCTACTGTTTTGGTTCACATGTCCTCTTTTCTGTCTGTTCCATTTTTGGAACCTATTTGTATTTATTCTCTATGTTTCTTAATTTCTCTTTCATATTTCCCATTTCTTTGTCTACTTGGAAGAATTTCTGGGCT
>NW_016832793.1:0-1250 GCF_001698545.2 Rhinopithecus bieti | reverse complement strand
AGAAAAAAATAGCTATTTTCATGCAATTATGTACAGTCTCTCTGTGTAAATTTCAAGGCAAGGTTTGTTTCCTGTAAAACAGATCATTGTTCTTTGAGAGAATATTATTTACTTGTCTTAGTGCATTTCTTTTCTCCTCCTGCATTATTTTGCTCTAGTCTTTATTTTTGTGTGCAAATGACATGCCAGTTAAAATGAAAACTCTCACATGTAGAAAAAAAGTCTGGATTTTAAAAACCAAGGAACTCATAAAATCCTTACTAAATGACACCATCTGATTCAAGTAAAAAATGACTTAAACACTAGTAATAAAAAAAAGACAAAACACATTTCATGAATACAAAGACAAATGTCTGCTGAGTGTTTTAGTTCAGATGTTTCAGAATGCTGCTGTATGTTTTATGAGGAATTTGAGGGGAAGATTTCATAGCAGAAGGTGTTAATGTGGCCTGTATTGACTTAAGTGGTGACCCAACTGGACTGTGAAACTGCGGGATGCCTATGGACTCGAGCTTCTTGTTAAAGAGGAACTCCCCACTTTTTCCCCACAGAAATCCTGCCTCATGTCCTCTCTCCCCAAGCTTCCCATCCTCTAGTGGCTCAATTTCTAGCATTTCAGTATCTTCTTTCCTGCTAAAGAACTTGTCCAAGTAACTAGTGTAAGTGTTTTCCTTCTCAACTTGTTCATCCTTCCTTACCTCACAAAACTGATTGATGAAAAAACAGTCCTCCCCACCACTCACAAACTGGCTGTCCCAAGAAGATTGGTACAAGGCTTCTAATTGAGCCAGATTTGCCATTCCTTTTCCTGTTTTCTTGGCTTACTGACTTTGATATCAAACTTTTCAATTCTAGTTGGGACACTGAGCTATTCAAGTCATTTAATTTATCAACAACATCAGTAGGCTCATGTTGGGAACTAAGTTGAATAGTTCCTGCAATAAAGGAATCAAAATCAAATCCCTGATTCTTTTCCCTTTCTTTTCCAGCCAGTTGCTGTGATGCTTCCTCTAGCGCTATCTGGGCTTTAACCAATCCATTCCTTTCACATTTTGATTTGCCTTTCTTATCAGAATTTTCTTTGCTTTGTTCTTTCCAATTGGAAAGATCTATAATAAGCTTGGGTTCATACTAATGGTTAACTTCACTCTCTCTCCAATCTAAGTTATCTAAATATGATGATGACCTCGTTTTGTAGTTACAAGTATGGCTACACTCCAGATCACAATATTTGTTTTCATGATGATCTG
>NW_016832792.1:0-2387 GCF_001698545.2 Rhinopithecus bieti | reverse complement strand
AAAAGGTTCAATGTTGGCATTTTATCAAAATAGGTTAATAATTTCTTATTCCTTTCTCATAAAAAACTGGATAAATAGAAATTTTAATCTTCATAAAAATGGAAATTCCAATGCAGATCAAGTATTTGGTTGTTTGGTTTGTTGAAAGCTTGACTTTGTTCACTTCATTTAGACAGACTATAGGATGAAAAACTTTAGCACTAGAAACAAAATTTGGCATTAGAATCACAGAGAATGGGATTTTGAAATGCCCCTGTGAGTTTATAGATGTTCCTAAAGTTCCATGTTTAATATTTTGAATAAAATAGGTGGCCATGCTCAGGATCTAGGAAGTTAATAGTAGCCTCTTTCTTTTTCAGATACGTGTTGACCAGTGGTCATGCCACTGCCTATCTATTTGTTGAAAATATTGTTTACACAGTAAGTTTATCTCCGTTTGCTGAGCCATTCTTAAGTAGCTCATGTGTGACTTGTACTTCTTTAAACCCTATATATACGATCTCCCTTGTTATTATTCCTTATTTTAACTCCTCAAAATATATTTGATAGATCCTTTAAAGGCCTGAATGGTTATGAAATACAAAGTCAAAGTTTCTTGACAGGTGATTAGCAGATTTCCCTGTTCTTCAAATGACCATTTCACATCTACCTGCAGAATCTACCACTCAGAATGGTGGTGTTTCCCAAATCATCCAAGCTAACAGAAAGTCTTTCTCTACTATTTATGAGAAGGCCCATCATTAGATTGAGAGCTCTTCTGGAAGTGACTCTGCCTGTATGTTCCCTACAAACAACCCCTAGAGAGTTAGCTGCTGAGATGGCTATGTTTTCAAACTCGAGCTGACTCGGAGAAAGCAGATCTGGAGTGGAGACATGGGATTTCTCATGGAAAGTGAAAATAACTCACTGAGAATCATGTTTTTTCAAACTCTTCTGTCTTTCCACAGTATGTTCTTGTTACTGATTGTCAGAAAGCTGGTTTTGAGACTACAGCTTAAAGTAAGTTTTGTCTAGAATTGTTTCTCTATTCAGTATAGACATTTTCATGCTATGATTTATTTCTAAGCCTAGGGGAAACAATAAACAACATCTGGCTATCTTATTTCAAATTTGATATGTATGAATTGTGGATTGATCTTTATTGGAGCAAATTTGCAATCCACATTCTCTTGGCGATTTATTTGCTTGACACCTAATACACTTCTAAGCGTACAACAGTCATCTCATTTCAAATGTAAAGCCTCATTTTAAAAACAAAAACCATATACATACCCAAATATATAGAAAATAAAGAAAGACTAAAAAAATTTAATTTCCATAATTTTATCAAGAGACAGTCACTACTAATGCTTTGCTGGGGATCCTTCCAGACATTGTTCTATGTCTGTGTGTGTGTGTGTGTGTGTGTGTGTGTGTGTGTGTGTGTATTTTTAAATAAGATGATGCATTACAGAAACAAGACTTTATTATTAAAAAAAGATTAGACACAATTTCTATGCCTTAAAATATAATTCAACACAATTATTGTTTATGATTATAGATTATTAAGTTTTATAGATGTTCCATCATTTATTTCAGCAGTCTCCTATTTTAGACGTTTTCATTATTTCCAGCATTTAAAGATTATATCTAAATCTTTATTTTTGTCTCTCATGAAGTGTCATGACCTGCCTGATGTTTAAATGCTCTGCTAGAAAGGAATGAGTATGAGGTGATAAGTCAGTGTGGAATAGGTAATCTCCTAAGATAGCAGTCCCCAACTTTTTTGGCATCAGGGACTGGTTTCATGGAAGATAATTATTCCATGGACAAGGGGACTTCCATGAGTCTCCTAGGAGCTGGTTTCAGGATGCTTCAAGAACATTACATTTATTATGTACTTTATTTCTTTTATATGTTACATTGTAATATATAAGAAAATAATTATATGCCATAATACAGAATCAGTGGGAGTCCTGAGCTTGTTTTCCTGCAACTAGATAGTCCCATCTGGGGGTGATGGGAGACAGTGAGAGATCATCAGGCATTAAATTTTCAGAAAGAACACGCAACCTAGGTCCTTTGCATGCACAGTTCTCAATAGAGTTCATGCTCCTATGAGAATCTAGTGCCACTGCTGATCTGACAGGAGGCAGAACTTCAGGTGGGAATGCCAGTGATAGGGAATGGCTGTAAATGCAGATGTAGCTTTGCTTGCTCACCTGTTGCACACTTCCTTCTGTGCAGCCTGGTTCCTAACAGGCCATGGTCTGCTACCAGTCCATGGCCTGTGTTGTGGGTTGGGGCCCACTGCCCTAAGAGACAGTGGCAATTAATCCAGGTTAAATGTGATGATATCTTTAGCCTGGGATGTTAGAGGAGAAGGCAGTGAGAAGTGGTCAGAGTCT
>NW_016832791.1:0-601 GCF_001698545.2 Rhinopithecus bieti | reverse complement strand
TGTTGTGTCTCTGGCAGGCTTTGGTATCAGGATGATGTTGGCTTCATAAAATGAGTTAGGAAGGATTCCCTCCTTTTCTATTGATAGGAATAGTTTCAGAAGCAATGGTACCAGCTCCTCCTTGTACCTCTGGTAGAATTCGGCTGTGAATCCGTCTGGTCCTGGACTTTTTTGGTTGGTAGGCTATTAATTATTGCCTCAATTTCAGAGCCTGTTATTGGTCTACTCAGGGATTCAACTTCTTCCTGGTTTAGTCTTGGGAGAGTGTATGTGTCCAGGAATTTCTCCATTTCTTCTAGGTTTTCTGGTATATTTGCGCAGAGGTGTTTATAGTATTCTCTGATGGTAGTTTGTATTTCTGTGGGGTCAGTGGTGATACATACCCCTTTATCATTTTTTATTGCGTCTATTTGATTCTTCTCTCTTTTCTTCTTTTTTTTTAATTATTATACTTTAAGTTCTAAGGTATATGTGCAAAACATGCAGGTTTGTTACATATGTATACTTGTGCCATGTTGGTGTGCTGCACCATCAACTCGTCAGCACCAATCAACCCGTCATTTACATCAGGTATAACTCCCAATGCAATCCCGCCCCCCTC
>NW_016832790.1:0-828 GCF_001698545.2 Rhinopithecus bieti | reverse complement strand
GGTGGTTGTTTTTTTTTAACTTTGGGACGGTAGCATTGTGTTCTGGTGACAAAATATCCTATACTTAGCACTTGTAAAAGGCATAGGAGAGTGAAAGCGAGGCCTTTTTAGGACCTAGATTAGTGGGAAGGGGAATACGTGGATTCTAAGTGTAAGGGGATGAAAAAGCTAATTCTATATCACCACAAATGAACTGACACGGAAATGACACCTCGGCTTTTTCCACTCATAGAAACACTCACTTCCTCTAGCTTATACTACTAAATCTAAGGTCAGTTTCATCACAGTTTGGAATAACTATTTACTGTGCTTCTAAAGTAAAGGTGAAAAGCTACATCCTTAATAGTTTTTTTATCCTAATTAAATGGATTTGTGTAAGCTGAAAGCCTAAAGTCTAGAGATTCTTTTCATTATTTTATATGTTGGGAGAAACCCTTAAAATTCATCACTGCCATTTTTTTAACCTACAGAATTGAAAGAATATGAAATGGGCAGGGATAAGTAATTACACGAATCATAGACATGGTCAACATGCATCTAATTTTACCCACTGAGCAAAGAGAGCAAATGGGGGTAAGTTATTTTGAGAAGAACCGAAATATGTTTAAATGGGAAGAATACTACACTAGACTATTTTTTTCCTACATGGAAGAAAAGGATATATGCAATTGAGGGAGGTGGAAGGTGTCCATTAAACAAACGCCTATTATTTGTGAAATAGTTCTATCAGAGTGGAATTGGGTGTGGACCATTAGTTTATCTTTGGCAGTGATCTTACATTTTAGGTATCTAGAGTAAGATTATTTAGCTGGGTAATGGCTGGGTAGT
>NW_016832789.1:0-599 GCF_001698545.2 Rhinopithecus bieti | reverse complement strand
TAGGACATGCCAATGTTAACTTTAGGTCTACAATCTTTTTTTTTTTTTTCTTTGAGATGGAGTCTCCCTCTATCACACAGGCTGGAGTATAGTTGCGCAATCTGGGCTCACTGCAACCTCCGCCTCTTAGGCTCAAGCAATTCTCTTGCCTCAGCCACCCGAGTACCTGGGATTACGGGCCTGCGCCTCCACACGGGGCTAATTTTTATATTATTAGTAGAGATGGGGTTTTGTCATGTTGGCCAGGCTGGTCTCCGACTCCTGACCTCAGATGATCCACCCGCCTTGGCTTCCCACAGTGCTGGAATTACAGGTGTGAGCCACTGTGCCCAGCTGAGTAAATGTCTTGATTTGCACAGAATGTATGGTGATATTGGTGGACTTAAGGACATTGAATTGTTTATCAGGAATAAAGTATTATGTGTATTTTCTGGGGCCCTGGGTAATGCTGTAGCATTCAGGGTAGATTGAGTAAAAAAAAAAATTTAGAGATGATTTCCTATTTGTTTTTCCTTCTAATTTTCATTCATCTGCTATTTATTCTCTTCTGGCTTTGCTTGTGTATGCATATACATATAACCATTTTTTTTTCTTTTTTT
>NW_016832788.1:0-4071 GCF_001698545.2 Rhinopithecus bieti | reverse complement strand
GGGGCGGAAGAGAGGAAAAAAGAGCTGGGCAAGAAGTAAGTGGGAGAAACCCGCTGCTGACATTTTCAATATCTGTCTGGAATATTTTAAAAGCCCGTGTCTGTTTGAAATTGCACAGTCTTGGGCAACAATGGACTGCCGCCTCCCGTACAGCTTTAGGTCATATTTGCATACAAAAGACCAGCTGCTGAGCAGCTATTATGCCAGGGAGCCACAGCGGGCCTGGGAGAGGCCGGGTTACCAGCAAGTGTAAAGAACCCGCAGAGACCCCATTAATTTTTCAGGAATTCTCAGGCCCTGGCCTTTGAAAGGCTAGTGGGGAGAAATTCCAGTCAGAAGCCTCCCCACAGTCACTGCCACTAAATGTTGGGTCCAAATCAAGAAATGAAGCATGACAGGACCTCTCCCCTAATTACGGGGGACTCTGGTTCTTGAAGGCTGCAGTGAAAACACCCTTCACAGAGCGTGGTGTGCACCAAGCTGGGGAGAGGCCGCCTCGTGTGCACCCGAGTCTCCCTCTGAGGTCCAATTTCAGGAAATTTATTCCAGTTGTAAGCCATTAGGTGCCAGTTTTTCAAATCAACCTTATGATTCCAAAGCCATGAAAGCATTTACCGCCTAATAGACTTTGGAAACCCTTCTACGGAGCTCAGAGCTGAGCTAACGTTCTCTAAAAGCATCGCAATAAAGCTTCATGTTCTTCAGCGTTCTCGGGCCTGTAAAAAACTGATGTGCTGCTAAGTGGAGTTTGGGTTTCTGGGCTGTTGCAATCCCACCAAGGTGGTGGAGAGAAGGGTGGAATTCAGGAGAGCATGGCCACTCAGGATAAGAGCACAGAACATTACCAGCCACAGAGACTAGGCCTCTGAAAAGGGAAGGCCAATACCCACCCTCCCATGGGCTTTCTGTCAGGCCCGAATTAAGGACACAGAACTATTAGTATAATGCCTGGCATACAAGGGGCTCCTTTCTCCCCTTTCTCATCCTCCACTCCACTCCAGAACCCTCAAGATCAACAGTTTGACACCAAGGGCAACTTATTTCATGGTAAAAAACAAACAAACAAACAAACAAAACACAAAGCACCTTCTGAAAAATTCCAGGCAGGGATCTACCTCATTTTCCCTGATTAGGGAAAGGGGCCCAGGAAGACCTTTGCCTTTGAAAGAGGTGTCTGCAATGTGATGTGAGCTGACTCTCATCTCAACAAAATGCCTCCTCTGTGTGTTTTTTTTTTTTCTTTAAGTAGAGATGGGGTTTTGCCATGTTGCCCAGGCTGATCTCGAACTCCTAGACTCAAGTGATCCACCTGCCTTGACTTCCCAAAGTACTGGGATTATAGGCCTGAGCCAGCACCCGGCCTGTGCTGTAATTTAGGTTTTTGGAGCCAGTCATCTAATCATGTTAAAGAGAAACATGACAGTAATGAAAAGGATAATAATATCACATGCTTAAACTATTCTTGATGGTTCCATCAAAAAAAATTTTTTTTCTGCCTTTGAGAAACATTCATGTGGCCCAAAACGAGGGCATTTCCCAGGGCAGGTATAAGATGAGTGCTGTCAGCAGGAAGCAAGGAAGCTGCACCACTTAACAGGGAGGCTAGTGCAGGCTTTCATGACAGTATCTCATGCCAGGTGGGCGCTGCTCGCAGGGCTCTGTCATATCTGACGATGGAGAGGGACCATTTTCAACTCAGAACCAAGGACTTTTTGGCAAGATCAGATGTCTTCTGGCCAAGCTGAAGTCAGACGCTCTGCAGGCTGCATGCTGGACCAATCTCAGAGAAAAGAGGAAGGGACAGGAACAGAGTGGCCTACCAGGAACTCCCAGGCCTCCAAAGAGTGTCCCACGGGGCAGCAGCATGGGAGGATGCACTGCCTCTCTCCATTTCCTCCTTCCAGCTGAAGAGGCTGGCCCACACCCACACCCCATAAATGAGGCAGCAGTCTTCTTGCTTGCAGCCGTCCTCAGAGAAATGGATCTAACCATGTTCTCCCCCATCTGACCCCCTACTTGATATCTGTCCAACCCCTTCCAGAAAGGTGGCCTGTTCCTCTAGTCCACTTCTGCTTCTAAGACACCTCTGTTTTTCCTTTTTGTTTTTTGAAATAGGGTCTTGCTCTGTTGCCCAGGCCGGAGTGCAGTGGCGTAATCATGGCTCACTGCAGCCTTGACCTCTCAGGCTCAAGTGATCCTCCTGCCTCAGCCTCCTGAGTAGCTAGGATTATAGGCACGTGCCACCATGCCTGACTAATTTTTGTTTTTTTTTTTTTCTGTAGACATAGGGTTTTGCCATGTTGCTCAGGCTGGTCCCAAACTCCTGGGCTCAAGTGATCCATCTGCCTCAGCCTCCCAAAGTGCTGGAATTACAAGCGTGAGCCACCACCCCGGCCAATTCTTTTTCTACCCTCAGGTCACTTCTTTCCTTCCTTCCTTCTTCAGCTCCCCACCTCATCTCCCAAAATATCAACCAAGGAGACAGAAGCATTGTGAGTCCCAAAAATATTCTTGAAAACACACACACACACACACACACACACACACACACAAATTCATTAAACTGAACCAAACTAAACGTGAAAGTAGACAAGGTAGAGACACTTTAGGGGTGACAAAATTCAGGTAAACTCTCCAGTCTGAAGTGTTCCAGTCTAAGGATCTAGAAAGTGTCGAACAAATGACAAAGAAGAGGGTGATGCTGGTTGGATAATATAGAGAATGAATGCACAGAACTGGTGTTGGAGGGCAGGTCTAAACTAGTTAGAGAGGGGGAGCGCTCTGGACTGGGCACAGCAGGTGTGCTGTCCAGGGCCAGGGGCAGGGCAGGGGGCTGGAGCAGTGGGTTCACACTGCTAAATGGATGAAGCTGAGGTTGTGATTGGACGGGACAGGGAAGGGTCTGGAAGGCCAGGTAAGAGAACACCCTGGAGATTCTGATCGAGACACCCCCATGTGAAGGCAGTGCTCATGAGGAGGCAGAGGCAGTCCAGGGCTGTTGGGGAGGAGATCCAGCCAGCTGGGAGGGCGGGACAGAGCCTTAGGGGTGGGTGACTAGGGTCTGGACGGGAGGTAGTCTCAGTGGGGCGATGGGGAGGGAGGCTGTAGAGACAGAAACGGTGACTGGCTTGACAGGGGGTGGCTTTCTCAAAACTGAGAAGTCTCTAGATTTTACTCATGCTGGAAATTCCCCAAGATCAAATTTTTTTCAAGTCATTTCAAAACTATTGGTCCTAGTCAGACAAGGTCCTACTCACCCTGCCCACCACCCCCGCTCCTACATACACAATGCTGGAGGGTCCAGCCCCATGCCTTCCCTCTCAATGCAGGCTTGACACTCCAGATGGAAAACAAGCCACCCTTGGTGAACTGAGCAGGCCAGGGTCCCAGCAGAAGGGAGAGGGCACAGGGACACAGGTATCTGTCTATATCCCTCCCAGAGCCCAGGCCTGGTGTCCTCCAAGCTGTAAACAGGGAAAGGGGCACTCGTTGCTATGAAAACTGCTGCTCCTTAATCCTGAGACCTATGGTGGAAGGGGCCCCATGGCCTCCACTGACATCCAAGCGGGAGTCTCCTGGCTATCACCATCCTCTGTTATGGACACAGGTGCCCAAGGAAGAGGGCAACACCAGGAGACTGTCTGAGTGCTTGTGTGTATGACAGAGAGTGTAACACAAAGGTGCCGGCACAGCAGCCCTTGCAATTCACAAGGAAGGAAGGAACTCTGGCTACCCAGAAGCCTCTGCAACATTATAGACTTAATAGCCCATAATGCTTCGGGGGCCAACATTCCCCTCTTGATGAATTTCAACTCAGCTGTCTCTGCACTTCGGCTAAATAGATTGTCTTTGAGGAGGAAATGCTTTAAGTGATAAGGCTTATTCAGGAGAACCTACTGCTCTATGCTGGAATATTTTGATCAATAGAAGGAAATTCTCCAAGTATGCAGACTCACATAGATACCCTTTTTCTTGTCCACACTCACGTACCCCCGCTGGGAACTGTAGCCTACACAGGGGAGTTCGTCAATGTTCCAGAAGAAAAGTTTTGTCAGAGAAGGGCAGGGGAAT
>NW_016832787.1:0-1183 GCF_001698545.2 Rhinopithecus bieti | reverse complement strand
TCCAGAATCTACAAAGAACTTAAACGAATTTACAAGAAAAAACCCCATCAAAAAGGGGGTGAAGGATATTAACAGACACGTCTCAAAAGAGAAGACATTTATGCAGCTAACAGACCCATGATAAAAATGCTCATCACCACCCTTTTCATGGCTGCATAGTATTCCATGGTGTATATGTGCTACATTTTCTTAATCCAGTCTATCATTGATGGACATTTGGGTTGGTTCCAAGTCTTTGCTATTGTGAACAGTGCCACAATAAACGTGTGTACATGTGTTTTTATAGCAGCATGATTTATAATCCTTTGGGTATGTACCCAGTAATGGGATTGCTGGGTCAAATGGTATTTCTAGTTCTAGATCCTTGAGGAATTGCCACACTGTCTTCCACAATGGTTGAACTAGTTTACAGTCCCACCAACAGTGTAAAAGTCTTCCTTTTCTCCACATCCTCTCCAGCACCTGTTGTTTCCTGACTTTTTAATGATTGCCATTCTAACTGGTGTGAGATGGTATCTCATTGTAGTGTTTATTTGCATTTCTCTGATGACCAGTGCTTGAGCAATCTGCCTATCTTGGCCTCCCAAAGTCCTGGGAGCACAGGTGTGAGCCACTGACCTCAGGCAGTTTTTTTTTTTCTTTCTATGAATAGTATTCTATTATATGGATGACAACAGTTCATTTATACACTCACCTATTGAGATTGCATCCAGCTCTTGACCAGTATAAATAAGACTTCTATAAACATTCTCATGCAGGTGTTTATGTTGACATAAAGTTTCAAATGAATTGAGTAGATACCTAGGAGCACGATTACTATATTACATCATAGAGACTGTGTTTAGCTTCTTAAGACACTGCCAAACTGTATTCTAGAGTTTGGAATGGTATACAGCTTCTGCATTCACTGCAGCAATAAATTGAGAGTTCCTTTTTCTCTGCGTCCTAGTCAAAATTTGGTATTGTCAGTTTTTAAAAGTTGAGCCATTTTAATATATGTCTAGTAGTATGTCATTTTAATTTGTATTTCCTTAATGACATAATGATGTTGAACATCTTTTCATATGCTTATTTGTCATCTATATATCTTCTTTGGTGAGGAGTCTGTTCAGATTTTGTTTTTTTGCCCTTTTTTTTGTTGTTATTGTTGAATTTTGAGAACTCTTTTTTTTTGTTTGTTTTT
>NW_016832786.1:0-1246 GCF_001698545.2 Rhinopithecus bieti | reverse complement strand
TTCACATCCCTTGTAAGTTGGATTCCTAGGTATTCTCTTTGAAGCAATTGTGAATGGTTGTTCACTCATGATTTGGCTCTTTTGTTACTGGTGTATAAGAATGCTTGTGATTTTTTGCACATTAATTTTGTATCCTGAGACTTTGCTGAAGTTGCTTATCAGCTTAAGGAGATTTTGGGCTGAGACAATGGGTTTTCTAAATATACAATCGTGTCATCTGCAAACAGGGACAATTTGACTCTCTCTTTCCCTAATTGAATACCCTTTATTTCTTTCTCCTGCCTGATTACCCTGGCCAGAACTTCTAACACTATGTTGAATAGGAGTGGTGAGAGAGGGCATCCCTTTCTTGTGCCAGTTTTCAAAGGGAATGATTCCAGTTTTGCCCACTCAGTATATCAACTATAGGTTTGTCACAAATAGCTTATTTTGAGATATGTCCCATCAATACCTACGTTAGTTTTAGTCTGAAGGGCTGTTGAATTTCGTTGAAGGCTTTTCTGCATCTACTAAGATAATATGGTTTGTTTTTTGGTTCTGTTTATGTGACAGATTACGTTTATTGATTTGGGTATGTTGAACCAGCCTTGCGTCCCAGGGATGAAGCCAACTTGATCGTGGTAGATAAGCTGCTTGATGTGCTGCTAGATTTGGTTTACCAATATTGAGGATTTTGCATTGATGTTCATCAGGGATATTGGTCTCAAATTCTTGGTGTGTCTGACAGGCTTTGGTATCAGGATGATGTTGACCTCAAAATAGGGGAGGATTCCCTCTTCCTATTCATTGGAATAGTTTCAGAATGAATGGTACTAGCTCCTCTTTGTACCTCTAGTAGAATTTGGCTGTGAATTCATCTGGTCCTGGACTTTTTTTTGTTGGCTGTTATTATTATTGCCTCAATTTCAGAACCTGTTATTGGTCTATTCAGGGATTCAACTTCTTCCTGGTTTAGCCTTGTGAGGGTGTATGTGTCCAGGAATTTATCCATTTCTTCTAGATTTTCTAGTTTATTTGCATAGAGGTGTTTATAGTATTCTCTGATGGTAGTTTGTATTTCTGTGGGCTCGGTGGTGATATCCCCTTTATCAATTTTATTGTATCTGTTTGATTCTTCTCTCTTCTTTATTAGTCTTGCTAGTGATATATCAATTTTGTTGATCTTTTCAAAAAAATCAGCTCCTGGATTCATTTTCTTTTTTTGGAGGTTTTTTGTGTCTCTCCTTCAGTTCTTCTCTGATGTTAT
>NW_016832785.1:0-788 GCF_001698545.2 Rhinopithecus bieti | reverse complement strand
CCCTGAATAGACCAATAACAGGCTCTGAAATTGAGGCAATAATTAATAGCCTACCAACAAAAAAAGTCCAGGACCAGACAGATTCACAGCTGAATTCTACCAGAGGTACAAGGAGGAGCTGGTACCATTCCTTCTGAAACTATTCCAATCAATAGAAGAAGAGGGAATCCTCCCTAACTCATTTTATGAGGCCAACATCATCCTGATACCAAAGCCTGGTAGAGACACAGAAAAAAAGAGAATTTTAGACCAATATCCCTGATGAACATCAATGCAAAATCCTCAGTAAAATACAGGCAAACCAAATCCAGCACCACATCAAAAGCTTATTCACCATGATCAAGTCAGCTTCACTTCTGGGTTGCAAGGCTGGTTCAACATATGCAAATCAATAAATGTAATCCATCACATAAACAGAACCAAGTGACAAAAAACACATGATTATCTCAATAGATGCTGAAAAGGCCTTCAACAAAATTCAACAGCCCGTCATGCTAAAACTCTCAATAAACTAGGTATTGATGAAATATATCTCAAAATAATAAGAGCTATTTATGAGAAACCCTCAGACAATATCATACTGAATAGGCAAAACTGGAAGCTTTCTCTTTGAAAACCGGCACAAGACAGGGATGCCCTCTCTCACCACTCCTATTCAACATAGTGTTGGAAGTTCTATCTAGGGCAATCAGGCAAGAGAAAGAAAGAAAGGGTATTCAGTTATGAAAAGAGGAAGTCAAGTTGCCCCTGTTTGCAGATGACATGATTGTATATTTGGAAAACCCCAT
>NW_016832784.1:0-602 GCF_001698545.2 Rhinopithecus bieti | reverse complement strand
ATCGAAGTGAGGCTGGCTGGGCTCAGAGGCCCCTGCGCTTTGCTTGTCTCTTTCACACCTCTGTGAACCTGGGCCCCATAGGCGGGCAGCCTGAGCTCAGACAGGCCATGTACCTGTGCAAGGGCAGACGCCGAGCACACCGTGACATGGGCACAGCTTGGTGCAGATGCTCATGGTAGAGGCCGGCCTTCTTTACAACTCCCAGGGCCAAGGTCCTGGCCAGGCTCGGCCCCTGTACCAGGCCATCTATTTCTGCTTCACAAAGCCCCTCTGCCCAGGACCAGGGCCACCTTCAGCCTGAGTTGATGAGGCCAGGGGCACAAGTAGCCCCTGTCGCAGATGGAACCCTGAGAGAGCAAAGCCAAGTGTCATGTCTGCCACACTCGGCATCATGTTGGAGGAATGGGGTTCAAAGCCAGGCCCTGGCGTTCCCACACATGCTTCTCTCATGCAACCAGGCTCCAAACCCACAGGCTCACTGGCCTCTCCCAAAGCCAGGGCGCTGGGAACAGTGGAAAGTTTTCGATTTTCTAGTGTCAGAAACATTCCGGAGATTAACACCGAGAACCAGGTACACCGAATGGACATCTGTCACACATGCC
>NW_016832783.1:0-3163 GCF_001698545.2 Rhinopithecus bieti | reverse complement strand
CATATGAGAGAAACAAGACAGGCTGGCAAACAAGTCTGGTCATGAAGGGCTCACTCACCCATCACATAGGCATTGGGCACTACTGTGCGTCCGGCACTGGGCCAGGCACTCCATAGTCCCGACACCTCCCTGCCTTTTAGGAGCACGTGTTGTACTGCAAGAGCATGGGACCAGGTAATGCCAATGTGTGTATTCAGTGTGGTCAAGGGCTCCTCCTGACCCCCACTGACCTACTATGAGGCCTTCAGCAAGTCGCTTCACTCTCTGGAGCCTCATTGTACCCACTTGTAACATGAAGGTATTGGACCTGATGATCCAGATGGTTCTCTTTCAGGTCGTGAAACTTCTCCAATTCCATAGGGTTTACATACAAAGCTTTTGTAGGAAATTTTATTGCTATCATTGAGCCACTACATGATGATTGCACTTAGTTTAGGAGAAATGCTACCTTGGAAAAGTCACTGATGAGAACAGCCACACACACAAAAATGGGTTTTTTATGCCAGTGAGGAATTATGTAGTTAAATGGACAAAATCGAACTGCAAAGCAGCGGATAGTATCTGTCACCCATATGATAAAATATGCTTAGTTATTAAACCAACATATCTAACTGTTTCTGTGCTGATTCAGAAGGCACTTGGGGATCTTAGAGAATCTCATAGTTGTGGTTTGGGAGCAGAAAGTGGAGTTCTCGGAACTGACATCAGGAGACCTTGTAGTCCCAGCTCCTGCTCTAAGAGTTTGTTTGACTTTGGTGAATCATGCATCCTTCCTCTACCTTGGCTTCTGCATCTTTAAAACAAGGAAGGGCTCAACCAGACTCTGTGACTTGGCCCTAGTTCTAGCATTCTACAATTCTCTGGATCAGACTGCCAAGTGTAATAAAGATTTCCAGCACTAGATGTGGATGAGAAATCCCATCATTTTTGGTCCCTAGAACAAGAGAAAGAAGGCCTACTGTCACATACATGTTTAGAACATGACATGTTACCACCATGATTTGAGGCAGCTTGAGGGAGTCTCTGACCTTTGCCAAAGAAGTCTTTGCCAAATTAAACATCCCATAAAACTTGAAGTCTGCCTCTGTGCAGAGGAGTGTGGCAACAGATCCATTCTATCAGGAAGACAAAATTGTCTCACCCCATGACCAGAACCAGTCCCTTAGGCAAACAGCTTGAGTTCATGCAGAAAATCTTCCAGCTTCTTCCTGGGGCCAGCACCAGTTCTTTCTCTCCTTTGTTACTCCATATTAGCTTCATTTCCCCCCACTTCCCTTTCTCTGTGTGCACCAAACTTCACTCTGGTCAAGGAAGGAACCCATGGCTCTCGGCAACAGAAAATATCCCTTTTAGAGCCCATAGTCACAAATGAGCTAGCACCTCAATCTAAAGAAGTTTCTCAAAGTGTGGTCTGGTGACTCTGTGTATCAGAATCAGTGATGCTAAAAGTGCAGAATCCAGGTTCTACCTCAGTCTACTGACACCGGATTTCTATGGGAAGCCTGGAATATGCATTGTCACAAGCATTCTGGATGGGAATGAAGCTTGAGCCCCACTGCCTCACAACAGGGCTCCTTGTCCAGGTCTAGGATATTTGAATTATAGGCAATTTAGTGGAATTTTTGGTATTGAAACCAGAATAAGAGGTAACAACGTATGATATGAGAAGCCATACATGACATTTGTTGAAATAGACAAAAAAAAAAAAAATCTAAGGCCAGGCACAGTGGCTCGTGCCTGTAATCCTGGCACTTTGGGAGGCTGAGGCAGGCAGATCACCTGAGGTCAGGAGTTCAAGACCAGCCTGGCCAACATAGTGAAACCTGGTCTCTACTAAAAATACAAAAATTAGCTGGGCATGGTGGCATGGTGGCAGGCACTTCTCATCCCAGCTACTCAGGAGACAGAGGCAGGAGAGTTGCTTGAACCTGGGAGGTGGAGGTTGCAGTGGGTCAGGATCGTGCCACTGCACTCCAGCCTGGGCAACAGAGCGAGACTCCATCTCAAAAAAAAAAAAAAGGAGAGAAAAAATATCTAAGACAGAGATTGGCAGTAGCTCATATGGGGCTTCTCTAATGGCGGTGCTACTACAAAATCCAGGCCTGCTCATCTTCTTTAAAGGTAAAGAAATGTATATTTCCCTTCCCAACTTCATCAGAATCAGGGGGCAGCAACTCACCCTAATTAGTCATCTCACAAGAAACTGGTAAATAAACTACAATGTTATTCTGTTAGTTACAAGGACAGACAAAATTGATAAGCAAACAGGAGTGTTCATGGCAGCATGCCAAGGAATTGCCCCCCTACCCCCG
Source organism: Rhinopithecus bieti (assembly GCF_001698545.2). Taxonomy (NCBI): domain Eukaryota; kingdom Metazoa; phylum Chordata; class Mammalia; order Primates; family Cercopithecidae; genus Rhinopithecus; species Rhinopithecus bieti. The sequence goes on along the minus strand of NW_016832783.1, from coordinate 851 downwards.
CACTTTCCCTTTCTTTTTTTTCTCTTCAGAAAAGTCTACATAGAAAGGCAAATTACCACTAATAGATGGTTTGATGAGCATGGGCATGGGAATTAGATGATGTTAAAGTCATGAGATGTGGCCTTTTTTTTTTTTTTTTTTGAGACGGAGTCTCGTTCTGTCACTCAGGCTGGAGTGCAGTGGCACAATCTCGGCTCACTGCAACCTCCGCCTCCTGGGTCCAAGCGATTCTCCTGCCTCAGCCCCCCAAGTAGCTGGGACAACAGGTGCCCACCACCACACCCAGCTAATTTTAGTATTTTAGTATATTGGTATATACTAAATAGTATTTTTAGTATATCCATAATTTAGTATATTGTATTTTAGTAGATACGAGGTTTCACCGTGTTGGTCTGGCTGGTCTTGAACTCCTGACCTCAGGTGATCTGCCCACTTTGGCCTCCCAAAGTGCTGGGATTACAGGGGTGAGCCACCACGCCTGGCTGGTTTCTTTTTCTGCTATTTTCTCCCTACACCGTGGGAGACAGAATAACGTCCATCTTTATTCTGTCCATTGTAACACAAGTGAACAGAATTCTTGAGATGCAGCCTAGTCCTACTAACTAATAAAATTTCTTAATTCTTAATTATCTTAATCTCCACAAATGGGATTCTTAATTCTCCACAAATGGGACTGTAATCCATTACCTATAATTTCATTTGCATTTTCACCTAACCTCCACACTTGCTAAACACTTATTTTAGCAAATGGAGGCATAACAAATAAAATATTTGCTTTTCTACCAAATTATGTTCAAATTATGCACACATTTAATTCTTTTTTTTCATGTAACTTAATGCTTTATTATTTT
>NW_016832782.1:0-603 GCF_001698545.2 Rhinopithecus bieti | reverse complement strand
AAAGGCCTCAACGAGCTCCCAAATATCACTTTGCAGAACACAAGAAAACAGAGTTAGCAAACTGTTCCAAGAAGGGAAGGTGGAACTCTGTGTGATGAAGTCACACATCAGAAAGCAATCTCTCAGAAAGCTTCTCTCTAGTTGTTATCTGAGGATATATCCTTTTTCACCATGGGCCACTATGGGCTCCCAAATCTCACTTTGCAGATTCCACGAAAAGAGTGTTAGCAAACTGCTTCCTGAGAACTAAGTTGTAACCCTGTGAGAGGAATTCACAGATGACAAAGAAGTTTCTCAGAAAGTTTCTTTCAAGTTTTGAACTGATTATATTTTATTTTTCAGCGTAGGCCTCAATGACATCCAAAGCAGTCCTTCTCAGCTTCCTCAAAAACATTGATAACGGAAAGTTGCATGAAACATAAGTGTAACTCTGTGAGAGGAATTCACAGATCACAAAAAAGTTTCTCAGAAAGCTTGTTTCACGTTTTGAACTGATGATACTTCGATTATCAGCGTAGACCTCAATGCGATCCAAAGAAGTACTTCTCAGGTTCCTCAATAACACTTATACTGGACTGTTGCATGAAACGTAAGTGTAACTCT
>NW_016832781.1:0-379 GCF_001698545.2 Rhinopithecus bieti | reverse complement strand
GCCTCAGCCTCTCCCAAGTAGCTGGGATTAAAAGCACACACCACCACACCCAGATAATTTTGTATTTTTAGTAGAGACGTGGTTTCACCATGTTGGCTGGGCTGGTCTTGAACTCCTGACCTCCAGTAATATACCCGCCTTGGCTCAGAAAAGATGCCTATGACCTAGAATCAGGTACACGCTGGAAAGAAGCTCAGAGCATATGCCTATTACCTGGAATCAAGGGCACACGCTGGAAAAAAGCTCAGATGCAAAGGCAGGTGCTGCCTCTGGGGAGAAAGGACAGAGTAGGAACCACTGTAGTTTCTCGCCTTTACAGTTGTGTACATATACTACCTTGATAAAATTTAAATTAAAAAATGAAAAATTAAATGAGGCC
>NW_016832780.1:0-1530 GCF_001698545.2 Rhinopithecus bieti | reverse complement strand
AAAACAATCTATCAACGGACAAAACAGACTACAAAGCATAAATATAAAAGCAGCTGTTAATGTGTTTCAATTAAATGGGAATATGGTTTACACAGAATCCTGGGTAACTGACATGTATTTAAATATCTATAATCTCCTCTAAGATCTGAATGGTTATTATTTGGATTTAACAAAATAAAGCCATGCAACTTGTTTGGGCTTTAGATACTTACTATTATTAGAGAACGAACACCACCAGCTGGACCTAACATCAACTTCAGAGGTTCTGGAGAAGGTCCCTGGTTTCTTCGCTTCATGGCAAGCACACCCATCTTCCATAGATTCTCTGAATTCTTAAAATAGATCTGTAAATTTGGATATAAAGTACAAAAGAGTAGGTACCCATAAATTGGAGCGACGTAAAGTCTAAAACTGCTCATTAATTGAAAATATATTATGAATTCCTTTACACCCATACATATGCATTTATTTTTCTGATCAGCAATCTATTAAATGCACCAAAAGGGATCAACACGAAGTGCCAATCCCTAAAAAAAACTTCCCCAAAGCAGTACCACAATACTAGAGAGTAAAACAGTAGGCTGTAAGCATTTCAGTTTGAATCTATAAGTTAACTTTAACAAAAATAACATATTTCAATCTCAATATGATTTCTCTCTCCTTAATCCCTTACCTTTTCCCTAACAGGCAAAGATACGGAAATCAGAGCAGAAGCAAAGAACCTATACGGCGACAACAAAGCTTGAAGATGAAGCTGCATTCCCTGAAATAAAGTAAGTTTTCCATTTTCAATTCTGTGGCTATTAAGAAACTGAGGAAACAAATACCAGTAAGAAAAAAAAAAGTATATTCAGACCATAATTTCACTATGAGATATAGCTATAGGAAGATGCTATCAAAAATCAAGGAAGGAATAAGCAGACATTTAAGTCAACCACCATAACACAATCCTCTCCAAACTGTGACCTTCTCTCTTACCACCATTACTGACTTTACTTCTTTCTCGTATTTTCTCTCTTCTTTTCCTGTACCTTAGGCTTAACAGTCATACTTACTAGCATTGCATAGCTTATTCTCACTGGTAGCATACTCAGGACTCAAAGTTTATTCACCCTTGATTTACACATCAAGGAGATACGACCAAGAGAAGCTAATACCTGATTATTATAGTTCTTGGAAAACTATCTAGGAAATTACAGTTGGCATGCTGTAATCAAGCAGCTTTGACATAACTAAAACAAATCTTAACAAAGCCCTAATTTCACAATGAAAGAAGTCATTACTGCTAGACACCTGCATCTGACTATGCAGAGAAAGCACACCACTAAAACGAATTCCAAGGAAGTAACCAAATCGTTTTGTAATACTAAAATTTTATTATATTGAATACTGCACAAAGTAAGGCAGTAAATGAGGCTTAGAAATAATTTTTTTTTGAGATGCAGCTTTGCTCTTTTTGCCCAGGCTGGAGTCAATGGCATTATCTCTGCTCACTACAACCTCCCCTTCCCGGGTTCAAGTGATTCTTCC
>NW_016832779.1:0-1523 GCF_001698545.2 Rhinopithecus bieti | reverse complement strand
TGCCTGGAAGTGGGGCTGGTGACTGGGATCCTTGGAGGGTCCTGTGGATCCAACAGTGGGTGAGGTGATAACCAAATGCTAGTTGTTCTGTATTGTGGCATATACTGTGGCTTAAGAACTACAGAGGATGGCCCTGAGAGCTGCAAGATTCTTGATTATCAAAGAAAGGTTAAGTTGTTCTACCAAGCTCTTCTTCAAAAGACTTACAGTAGGAAAATAGAAGAACTTTTTAAATTTTTACTTTTTTTTTTTTGAGATGGGAGTCTTGCTCTGTCACCCAGGCTGGAGTGCAGTGGCACGATCTCAGCTCACTGCAAGCTCCGCCTCCTGGGTTCACGCCATTCTCCTGCCTCAGCCTCCTAAGTAGCTGGGACTACAGGTGCCCACCACCACACCTGGCTAATTTTTTGTAATTTTTTAGTAGAAACAGGGTTTCACCGTGTTAGCCAGGATGGTCTTGATCTCCTGACCTCGTGATGCGCCCGCCTCGGCCTCCCAAAGTGCTGGGATTACAGGCATGAGCCACCGCACCTGGCTAAATTTTTACTATTATTATTATTATTTAACATAGAGATGAAGCCTCACCATGTTGCCCAGGCTGGTCTGGAACTCTTGGGCCTAAGCAATCCTCCTCCCACCTTCAGCCTCCCACAGTGCTGGGATTACAAGTGTGAGCCATCGTGTCCAGCTGGAAAACAGAGCAATTCAATGAAAAAAACATTGGCAGCAAGCATTGAGGGTGATTGTGAGAATCTGCTTTTAGTCACAGTGGTCAGTTGATTTAAATATCGCATGTCCTGGGTATTCTGAAGCTTTAGTGTGATTCAAGGTTCACCTGAGTCTGTGGATCACTGAATCGTTGTCATCGTCAGAGGAAAAAGCGTTTTGGTAGGGGAAGTCAGCAGGATGAAATGTGCAGGACTGTGTTCTGGTCCTGGCCAGCCTGCGTGCAAATAGCTTCACTTTCTAAAGGGATGTCAGAATGGTGCTTTGGGAGGAACTTGAATATTGTGGTGAAACACACCTAAATTCAAATCTGGGCCATGCTGGGAATTTGGACAACTTCCTTATTGCCTCTAAGCCTCAGTTTCCTCATTTGCAGAGCGGGGATAGTAATATGCTCCTCACTAGTTGTTATAAGGGTGTTTATAAATGTGTACCTCAGAACCAGGCCCACTCGCATGCCTCTAGCCTTACCTGCCTCAAGCCCATCTTCCGTACAAGTGTTAAATGATCATTCTGCAGCTTTTCATTTAACATTTTTTGTTTAATCAGTTTTTAAATGTGAAATATGTACATTTGAAAAACAGAATAGAAAGTTATGATGGGAAGAAAGTCTCTCATTTCCCACTATTTCTCTACTTGTTAGCATTGTGTGTGTGCGTGTGTGTGCGTGTGTGTGTGTGTGTTTACGTAGCTGGGCATTATGTGTTCTCTTCTTCAACTTGCTGTGTTTCCTTTCTGTATCTTAGACATCTTTCCACATTGATACCTAAAGTCCTTGCATTCTGTTGAATGGCCAG
>NW_016832778.1:0-4061 GCF_001698545.2 Rhinopithecus bieti | reverse complement strand
CTCAAGCGATTCTCCTGCCTCAGCCTCCCGATTAGCTGGGACTACAGAAACCACTATCACCGGGCTAACTTTTGTATTTTTACTAGAGAGAGGGTTTCACCATGTTTGTCAGGCTGGTGTCGAACTCCTGACCTCAGCCTCGGCCTCTCAAAGTGCTGGGATTACAGGTGTGAGCCACCGCGCCTGGCCAGCGGAGTCAGGATTTGAATCCCTGGATCCTATATCAGCAGGATTTCCGTGTCTTACCTGTCAGCGCCAACATTCCTCTGACCGCCCCGACCCTCCATCATTCCCAGCCATTCCCATGAGGCTGGAACCTGAACAGGATAAAAACGATCTGGTGACTTCTAGTGTAGCCTTCCAGTGGAGCAATGAGCTTGAAAACGGGCGGCAGCACAAAGTTGACCCCAGCGATGAAGATGGACGGAAGGTAATTCACCCCAAGCTTCAGCAGTGGCAACTCCTGAACAAGGGGCGTCTCCTGGGAGAGGGAGTGGACCATGAGCAGAGGCTTGGGGTCCTGGAGGAGCCAAGCTTAAGGTCCTCCCCCAGACCTCTTCTTTGTTGTTTGTTTTGAGACAGAGTCTGGCTCTGTCGCCCAGGCTGGAGTGCAGTGGTGCGATCTTGGCTCACTGCAACCTCCGCCTCCCGGGTTCAAGTGATTCTTCTGCCTCAGCCTCCTGAGTAGCTGGGATTACAGGCGTGCACCACCATGCCCGTCTAATTTTTGTATTTTTAGTAGAGACGGATTTTCGCCATGTTGCTCAGGCTGGTCTTGAACTCCTGACCTCGTGATCCCCCACCTCAGCCTCCCAAAGTACTGGGATTACAGGCATGAGCTACCGCGCCCAGTTTCTCTTCTTCTTTTAAAACCCCGCAGTCCAGGGTCCAAACATACCCTCTCCCATACTTCCTCTGTAAGATCTCTGGCATCCCAAACTTCCATTCCCTCCCTCCACCGTTGGAAATATAGGTTCCAGGACCCCCTGGCTTCCTCTTCCAAGACCCTCCGCACCTGCAGCGCCACCATGCTCTCTGTAGCCCAGTAGACGCCATAGAAGGCTCCCCCAAGGAGTGCGATCACCAGCAGGTTGAGCAGCACCCGCACCAACCAAACCCTGGCTTCCTGGCCCAGAATCCGCACAGCAGCCTGGCGCCGCACCACTGTCTCCTCCAGCTCCACCTGAAGGCAGGAGAGATGCCCGCTTGGACTCCATTTCCCAAGGCGCTGGCCTCTGAGTTCCCCAGGCCTGGCTCTCCAGAGATCCTCCTCAACGTGAACTGATGCAGTCTCCCCAGCCGCTAACAACCTCTGTAGTCCCGGTTCCACCGGCTCCGGGGCGCTCTAAGAAACCAGTGGCCCTTTACAGCCCCGCCCCTCCGCGGCCGGATCCAGCAACCCAAGCCCCATCCCTGCGCAGCCAATCTCAGCACCCCGGGCCCCCCCCCGAAGCTCCGCCCAACACCCCCAAGATCCGCCCCTGGCCAGCCCTGCCCGTCAGAGGCTCCGCCCCCAGGGTGCCCTGCGCTTAATGCCTGGCCTGAAGTTCCAGTTCATCTATATCAAGACGCCCCGCTGGCCACTCCCATCACTTAACTTTGAACCAAATTGCCTTAAAGCCCCGCCCGCTTCTTGTGCTTGCTTTTTTTGGTAGAGAGGGAGCCTCCCTATGTTGCCCAGGCTAGTCTCGAACTCCTAGACTCAAGCGATCCACCTGCCTCAGTCTCCCAAAGTGCTGGGGTTACAAGCATGAGCCACCGATCCCAGCCTTGGCGCATCCTTTTCCTACACCCTTGGATCTTCGGTAGCCCTATCGCGGCCTCCTCTCAACACTCTCATTCCCCAGGACCTGCCTTTCTTGGAGAAGGAGCTGCCTAGCGTCTCTCTGGAGGCCCCATCACCGGGTTAGGCCCTGTGCGTTATGTCAGCCCGGTCCAGTCTGGTCCCTACCCCGTTGCAGACCCCGCCCCCTAGTCGCACCTAGGCCCCATCACCGGGTTAGGCCCTGTGCGTTATCTCAGCCCAGTCCGGTCTGGTCCCTACCTCGTTGCATAACCCGCCCCCTAATCGCACCTGTAATTCGTACAAGATGATGCGCTGGCCCAGCCGCACGTGGACGTCCCCGCAGAGGCCGAAGTCCCAGGCCGAGAACACCCGGTGGCTGTAGCTGGTCAGATCCCCGGACTCCGCCAGCAGTGTCTGCTTCAGCCCGGACACCGAGCTGAGAGGGGAGACGGGATGTGAAAGGACAGCCAGGAACGGAGGTTATGGGGGGATCCCTCATATTGGGACCAATGGGGAAGACGAACCCTAAGGCCTTGGGTACTAAGGGAGCTGCCATCAGATGGGGAAAGAGTCAAAGAGGCGGAGACACCTACAGTCATTGAAGGCAAAGTCCAAGGGAGATTCAGAGACAGACCTGGGGCACAGGCACCCCACAGAGAGAGGCAGAAACCTAGGAGACAGGGACAGAGCCCCGGAGCGAAGGGGGCAGAAACCCAGAGTGAAAGGGACAGAGGCCCTGAGAAAGACAGAGATGTGGAGAAGGGACAGAGGCCCCAGAGGGAGATTTGGAGAAAGGGAGACAAAGACAGTGAGAAAGGAGAAACTAAATCTACAAAAGATGGGGGTCAAAGACCCATAAGTACAGGCACCCAGAGAAGGGGGCTGGGCGGGAAGACCCGAGAAGAAGACAGAGACCCAGAGAAGATGGCAGGTAAAGACTCGAGATGGGGGCATGCCAGGCGCCATGGCTCACGCCTGTAATCTCAGCACTTTGGAAGGCCAAGACGGGCGGATCACGAGGTCAGGAGATCGAGACCATCCTGGTTAACATGGTGAAACCCCGTCTCTACTAAAAATAAAAAAAATTAGTCGGGCGAGGTGGTGGGCGCCTGTAGTCCCAGCTACTCGGGAGTCTGAGGCAGGAGAATGGCTTGAACCCGGGAGGCGGAGCTTGCAGCGAGCGGAGATCTTGCCCCTGCATTCCAGCCTGGGCGACAGAGGAAGACTCCATATAAAAAAAAAAAAAAAAAAAAAAAAAAAATTGAGACTTCTTCCTAGCATAACCTGCCAGGGCCTACCTGATCTGACCCTTACCTACTTCTCAAAACTTAAATCTTTGTCTTTTTTTTTTTTTTTTTGACACGGTCTTCCTCTGTTGTTCAGGCTGGAGTGCAGTGGTGCGATCTTGGCTCACTGCAACTTCTGCCTCCCAGGTTCAACTGATTCTCCTGCCTCAGCTTCCCAAGTAGCTGGGACCACAGGAATATGCCACCATGCTCAGCTACTTTTCATATTTTTAATAGAGATGGGGTTTCACCACGTTGGCCAGGCTGGTCTCAAACTCCTGACCTCAAGTGATCCGCCCGCCTCAGCCTCTCAAAAAGCTGAAATTACAGGCATGAGCCACCGCGACTGGCCCTGCCCCTTCTTCTCATACAGGCCTTTTATTTCTCAGAACACCTCAAACCTCTTTCCTACCACATGGCCTTTGCACTTGCAGCTCCCCCTGCCTGGAATGCTGGTGGCTTGGCTGTTCACCTGCCTGCCTCATTCTCTTCTTTCTCTTCATCTGCAGGTCCCTTACTCCAGATAGAAAGGCTTTTACCACTCCATCTAATGAGGGTTCCTACCCATTATTCTGTATCACAGGGGTTGGCAAACAAGACTCCATGGGCCAAATCTGAGCCAACCACTGTTTTTGTAAATAAAGTTTTATTGGAACACAGCCACACCCACTCATTTATGTATTGTGTGTGACTGCTTTTGCACTACAGTGGCAGAGTTTGGTTGAGTCCCAGACTGCAAGGCCTTCAAAGATGAAAATATTTACTTCCTGGCCCTTCACAGAAAAAGTTTGCTGATTCTTGCTCTCTATCCTCACATCCCATTTGTTTTCTGTATAGTATTGCTCCCAAACTCAAATAATTGATTTGCTTGTTTATTTTATTACTATTATTATTTTTGAGACGGAGTTTGCTCTTGTTGCCCAGGCTGGAGTGCAATGGCCAGATCTCAGCTCACTGCAACCTCCACCTCCTGAGTTCAAGCAATTTTT
>NW_016832777.1:0-1144 GCF_001698545.2 Rhinopithecus bieti | reverse complement strand
AATGAACAGTGCACTCTGTGAAGGAGTGACATCGAAGAGCAGGTTAAATCCACGCTCTTACAGAATGAGGTTGTCTTTGTAGACGTGTGAAAGTCTCTGGAGACACTTGAGAGAGTTCAGATGTTCGCTGAAGAAAGCCCTGGTGCCCGTCGAGTGCAGATCCTGAGACCGGATGGGAAAGCCGGCACTCGGGGTGATGAGTTGGGACAGCTGCTGCGGTCGGGGGCCAGAGCATGGAGCCACTGCCCCATCTCAAGAATAACTGCAACTTACTGTCCTAGGACAAAGGGGAAATGAGGCTTGAGATTCAATAATTTTAGTAGAAATCTGTTATATTTTACAATTTCACTTTTCATTTGTACCCAGCTAGTGATTATACTCTGTATCCATTTTCCACACAAAATCCCAAGGACTTTCAGAATCTCCTCTCGGTGTATTTGGACGCCACCTTTTTCCCATGTTTACATGAGCTGGATTTCTGGTATGTCATGAGTGATTAACTAGTTGATGCAGACTTTAGTATTTGAGTCACTGTCAGCTTATAATTATTTGTCCTCAGGCAGGAAGGATGGCGGCTGGAACACGAGAATCCTAGCGACCCCCAGACACCCTTGGTCTTTAAAGGAGTCATCTTTAATGAGATGAAGGGAGGGGTTGTAAGTTTTCTTCCTTTTTTATGTTGTGTTCAGCTGTACAGTACCATGATATAGACACATCTGGAAGATGGTTGATTTTTATTTAACATTCTCATTATAGGTGACATGTTCTTGGATTAGCTGGGGTCAGTGCTGTGAGCAGAAGCCAGGGGGCAGCGGGGCCAGGCTGCTGTCTCAGACCATGTCTGACGACCCCCGTGTATGATCTGCGGCGAGAGAAATGCTATTTTCATACCACTATCAACACATTGTCTTTTTTACTCATTCTTGCCCAAGTCCATGGTGTACTTTCTAGAGGCTGCGTGGCGAGGTGTGTGACACGCAGCAAGCTGGATACAGAGCAGATGGGGGAGTCCAGCTTCACCTCTGAGCCAGACACTACAGAGGTTTGCAAAAAAGGCAACACAGCATCACTCTAACTAGTCAGTTTTTCACTTTGTTATGAGAGCCATTTGCGACAAAGGGCAGTTTCAGTGTCCTTCACTCCA
>NW_016832776.1:0-1252 GCF_001698545.2 Rhinopithecus bieti | reverse complement strand
AATTAGTGTGAATTTTGCACAATAAGGACCCTGTGTTGTTATTTTCCTGGGGATATCCAGTTCCCCAAACGCTGTATTGGACAGACTCTCCCTTCCCAGGGTGACTTTCATGGTTCTTTTCAAACGTGCTCACTCTGTGTCGTGAAAGGAAAATATCTTGGTCCCCCAAAATCACTAAGGAAAACTCAGGCTGGAAATTGCTTAGGGCCAACCCGCCTCCCATTCTGTTCAAAGTCTCCCTTCTGGTCACTGAGATAGATGCATATCTGATTGCCTTCTTTGGAGAAGCTAACCAGAAACTCAAAATAATGTAATTATTTGTGTATCACTTTTCCATGACCTTGAAGCTCCCTCCCTGCTTTCGGTCTTCCTGCCTTTGCTTAAAGTTTTTCAGCTTTTCCAGATTGAACCTGTGTACTTCTTAATGTATATTGATTGATGTCTCATGTCTCCCTAAAATGTTTAAACCAGGCTGTGCCCTGACCACCTTGGTGGACACATGTTGTCAGGAGTTTCTGGGGCTTTGTCATGAGTGTGTCCTCAACCTTGGCAAAATAAACTATCTCAATTAACTGAGACCTGTTTCAGATTTTCTGAGTTCTCCTTTTGGTAACCACGGGGGGATTCTGAGTGGAGATGCCCCGACCTTTGACAAATTTCCTATCATTGCTTGGTACAAGCATGAGCCAACTTTATGGCTCGAACCAATAGAACAATTTTCTGAGGTCTGAGAGCACCCCCTTCAGAGAATCCCTGATATCCAAAAATTTGGTCAAGATCTAAAGTTTATTTTGCTGTACAACTCCTCAGTTTTTGGAATTTTACTTGAGTCCAATGAAAAGACAAGTTTTAGTACCTCCACGATGATGGAAGGCAGGTGACTCCTTCACGGAGTTTGAGCTCACTTCTTCCAAAAGGCAAATTCGTTTTTGTTTGTTTTTTCCCTGCTTCTGGGGTGGTAGAGAGCAGTCTATAGCCTGAGACCCATCACAAGGTAAGAAACTGGTTTTGGATTCTGTCTTGCAAATTGCGTTTGAAGAATAAAATTAACATATAACAACCAGCTGGTGTTAATTTCTGCTTACACTTAGAGTGCTCAGAAATCATATAATTTGTGTGATCATTTTCAGTTTAGCAGAATTTTGTCCTAGCTGAAATATGGTAATAAGATTAAAAGAGTTTCATTTAAAGGAGAACAATTGTGTAAAAGTCAGCTTAATTTAAAGGGTAACATCCAAGATGTGTGTGTGTG
>NW_016832775.1:0-2165 GCF_001698545.2 Rhinopithecus bieti | reverse complement strand
GTCCATTAAACCTCTTTGTCTTTATAAATTACCCAGTCTCAGATATGACTTTATTAGCAGCATGAGAATGAACCAATACAGCAACTAAAAGTAAAACTAAGTATTCTCACATAATGATTTTGTACATATGCTAGAATCCATTCCTTGCTTAGCCGAGCCATCGATATGTTGATTTTTGTACCTACAACACACTGGTTTTTATGGTAGTCTTAGAACACATCTTTATGTACAGTGGTCTGTACCCCCCTCACTTTTGCAAAATTTTGCTGGCTAGTATTATGATTTTATTTTCCAAGATGAATGTCAGAAAGCATGATCTTCAGAAAACATGATAATGAGGCTTATAATGTAATTACATTAAACATACAAATTAAATTTAGAATAATTCAGTTGTGTTCTGGAGCCATTTCCTGCCAGCTTGGGAAAACTGATTGTTAAATATTCCAGTGTTTTGCCAAGTAGTTTCAGATTCTTGCTATCTTGAAATAGGCCATGGTAGGAGTTTTTATACCATGGAAATCAGAAATTAAGACATGAAAAATCTATAAATGTGGTATCCTGGACAGGATCCTAAAATAGAGAAACAAATTAATCAAATAAAGTATCAACTTAGTGGCTTGTTAGTTGTGACAAATATACTATGGTAATAGAAGACATTAACAATAGGAGAAACTGGGTTAAGGATTCATAGAAACTCTGTACTATCTTTGCAACCTTTATGTAAATCTAGAATTATTCTAAAGTGAAAACGTTTTACATTTTAAAAAAAACAGTAAAAGCATGGACTTCAAGAAAATTTTTAGAAAGAAAACTTATGAGGAAAATTATCTGAAAAATCCAGAAAATGATACATTTTACAAGTCTACTAAGCAGATCCGTTCAAAGAACATAATATCATAAGGAAACAATTCTGTATTTCTATCATTCTATGGTAAGGACCTTTTTTTTTTTTTTTTTTTAGATGAAGTCTTGCTCTGTCGCCCAGGCTGGGGTGCAGTGGCCGGTGATCTCGGCTCACTACAACCTCCACCTCCCGGGTTCAAGTGATTCTCCTGCCTCAGCCTCCCAAGTAGCTGGGATTACAGGTGCCTGCCACCATGCCCAGCTAGTTTTTTGTATATTTAGTAGAGACGGGGTTTTACCATGTTGATAAGGCTGGTCTTGAACTCCTGACCTCAAGCAATCCACCTGCCTCAACCTCTGAAACTGCTGGGATTATAGGCGTGAGCCATCGCACCCAGCCAGGTCTATTCTATTAAAAGAAACTTAGGAGCCATCAGAATCATGCAATATATTACCCATCTATAAATGATATTTTGAGAAATTTTGAAAAATGTTTATATATGATGGGTATTAACTGATATTTGGGAATTTTTTTTAACTCTGTTGGGTCTGATAATAGTATTGTGGCTAGGTAGAAAAATATCTACTTTTAGAGACTTGTGTTTAAATATTGAGGGTAAAATGTCAGGAAGTGTGTAATTTACTTTAAAATCATACAGCAGAAATAAACAAATTATGCAAAATATGAATGTTCATTATGCTGCTTTCTGTAAGTTGGAAATTCTCCATAATTTTCCACTTTTCAGGAACTATTGAAGGAATATGCAAAGATTTTACATATTAAGCAAGGAACGAACACAGTAGAAAAGTGGCAGAGCTTGTGTTCAGGCAGGTAGAAGACTGGCCTGAGACAGCGACCCCCAATTTTCCAATATTCATGGCCATTAAGGCTTCCAGAAGTCGCTTCCACATTTTTGGGTATCTTTTTGGTATCAATTTTCTGTATTAGTCCATTTTCACGCTGCTGATAAAGACAACCGAGACTGGGTAATTTACAAAAGAACACAGTAGTGGATATGTAAGGTAGCTAAGAATACTGGCTGGTTACCTGGTCTATGAGATATCCACATGACTCTATAGCAGAGAGCTACAAAGCTGACTTCTAAACCCAGGTCCTTGGTCCTTGTAAGACCTTGAGGGATAGGTCCAGTGAAACCCCTGTACCGCAGTGGGTCCCAGCATTATGAAAGCAGTCATCTCACTGAGAAAACTGATCCAACTTACACCAGGTACAGATATTTGAGCACTAAGGACAGAATAAAGAAGGGATGACACATGGCTGTGCTAGGATAGCATTGTGGGACAAAGCACCTTTTTAAAAA
>NW_016832774.1:0-603 GCF_001698545.2 Rhinopithecus bieti | reverse complement strand
ACATTTTCAAATGCCTGTCTTACCAGATAGGTATTCCAGAATTTCTGTTTCAGATCCAAAAATATGTCATCCTTTTCCTGGAGAATGCTCATACCTATTTGCAAAACACCAAAAGAATTTTAAAACATTCAGTAGGGTACTGTAGTAATAGTGCATATTTAAGTTTTCCATTCCAAAATGCAAAGTAACCATCACTATCATCCATCAATACGACCCTTCTGATCCAACAGTGAAAAGAGAACATAGTCAGGCGTGGTGGCTCAAGCCTGTAATCCCAGCAGTTTGGGAGGCCGAGGCAGGCAGATTGCTTGAGTCCAGGAGTTTAGAGACCAGCCTGGGCAACAGGGCAAAACCCCATCTCTACAAAAAATACAAAAATTAGCCAGGTGTGGTGGCGTGCCTGTAGTCATAGCTACTCAGGGGGCTGAAGTGGGAGGATTGCTTGAGCCTGGGAGGTGGAGGCTGCAGTGAGCTGTGATCATGACACTGCACTCCAGCCTGGGCAACACAGCAAGACCCTGTCTCAAAAAAAAAAAAAAAAGAAAATAGAACATAATCTCCACTCTAAAACTAGATAAATTTTAAAGGAATGATAAATATGAA
>NW_016832773.1:0-796 GCF_001698545.2 Rhinopithecus bieti | reverse complement strand
CCGGAAATCTGCAAGGGGTACCTCTTAGAGTAATGAAGCTTACGGTGACAAAGGAAATGTCCTCTGATGAAAACAAGAAAGAAGGTTTCTTAGCAACTTCTTGGTGATGTGTGAATTCATCTCACAGAGTTACACTTATGTTTCGTGGAGCAGTCCATTAACACTGTCTTTGGGGAAACTGAGAAGGGCTTCTTTGGATCACATTGAGGCCTACGCTGATAAAGGAAATTTCATCCGTTAAAAACGTGAAAGAAGCTTTCTGAGAAACTTTTTTCTGATCTGTGAGTTCATCTCAGAGACTTACAATTTTCAACTCAAGAAGCAGTTTCCTAATGCTCTTTTCGTGAAATCTGGATAGTGATATTTGGCAGCCCATTGTGGCCCATGGTGAAAAAGGAAATATCCTCATATAATAACTAGAGAGAAGCTGTCTGAGAGATTGCTTTCGTATGTGTGACTTCATCAAACAGAGTTCCACCCTTAGTTTCTTGGAAAAGTTTGATAACACTGTTGTCGTGGTTTCTGCTAAGATATATTTGGGAGCTCTTTGACGGGTATGGTGAAAAAGGAAATATCCTCAGATCAAAACTGGAAGGAAGTCTTCTGATAAACTGCATTGCCATGTGTGAATGCAACTCACAGAGTTACACGTTTCTCTTCAGTGATCAGTTTGCTAACTAAGTTTTCTGGAAATCTGCAATTAGATACTTCATAGCGCAATGAACCTTACGGTGACAAAGGAAATATCCTCAGATGAAAACTAGAAAGAAGCATTTTTAGAAACTTCTTGGTGATG
>NW_016832772.1:0-1253 GCF_001698545.2 Rhinopithecus bieti | reverse complement strand
TTTTGTATATGGTTTAAGGAAGGGGTCCAGTTTCAATTTTCTGCATATGGCTAGCCAGTTCTCCCAGCACCATTTATTGCTTGCTTTTGTCAAGTTTGTCAAAGAGTCAAAGATCACATGGTTGTAGGTGTGTCATCTTATTTCTGGGTTCTGTATTGTTCCATTGGTCTATGTGTTGGTTTTTGTACCAGCACCATGCTGTTTTGGTTGCTGTAGTCTTGTAGTATAGCTTGAAGCTGGGTAGTGTGATGCCTCTAGCTTTGTTCTTCTTGCTTAGGATTGTCTTGGCTATTTGGTCTCTTTTTTTGGTTCCATATGAGTTTTAAAATAGCTTTTTCTAGGTCTGTGAAGAGTGTCAATAGTAGTTTAATGGGCCTAGCATTTAATTTACAAATTGCCTTGGGCAGTGTGGTCATTTTCACGATATTGATCCTTTCTGTCTGTGAGCATATACGTTTTCCCACTTCTTTGTGTCATCTCTGATTTCTTTGAATAATGGTTTGTAGTTATCCTTGAAAAGGTCCTTCACTTTTCTTTTAGCTGTATTCCTAGGTATTTTACTCTTCTTGTAGCAATTGTGAATGGGAGTTAATTCAAGATTTTGCTCTCAGCTTGCCTGTTTTTGGTGTATAGGAATGCTAGTGACTTTTGCACATTGCTTTTGTATCCTGAGACTTTGATGAAGTTGCTTATCAGCTTAAGAAGTTTTTGAGCTGAGATGAGAGAGTTTTCTAGATATATGATCACGTCATCTGCAAACAAAGATAGTTTGACTTCCTGTCTTCCTATTTGAATAGCTTTTCTTTCTTTCTCTTGCCTGGTTGACCTGGTGAGAATTTCCAATACTATATTGAATAGGAGTGGTGAGAGAGGGCATCTTTGTCTTCTGTCAGTTTTCCAAGGGAATGCTTTCAGGTTTTCAGGTATTCAGGCAACAAATAACATGATGAATAGAATAGTACCTCACATCTCAATGCTAATGTTGAACATAAATGGCCTAAATGCTCCACTTAAAAGATACAGAATGGCATAATGGGTAAGCATTCACCAACCAAGTTGCTGCTGTCTTCAGGAGACTCACCTAACACATAAGGACTCACATAAACTGAAGGCAAAGGGATGGAAAATGACACTGCATCCAAAAGGACACTAAAAGTGAGCAGGAGTAGCTATTCTTATATCAGACAAAACAGACTTAAAGGCAACAGCAGTTGAAAAAGACAAAGAGGGACATTATATAATGATAAAAGGAG
>NW_016832771.1:0-1240 GCF_001698545.2 Rhinopithecus bieti | reverse complement strand
CCAACAAATAAATATGTATTACCAAGTGGTGGTAAGTAAGGCAGGATAAGAACAGGGAAATGGGGTGCATTTGATAGTGCGGTCAACCAAAGCCAGACAACCTAACTTTCGAGCAGAGACCTGAAGTAAGGGAGTCAACCATGTTAATATGCAGGGACCAGAGTTCTACGCGGAGGGAACAGCAAATGCAAAGGTACCAAGGCTGGAATATGCTTTTCTTTTTTCTTTTCTTTTTTTTTTTTTTTGAGACAGAGTCTCTCTCTGTCTCCCAGGCTGAAGTGTGGTGGTGCGATCTTGGCTTAATGCAACCTCCACATCCTGGGTTCAAGCAATTCTCCTGCCTCAGCCTCCTGAGTAGCTGGGATTACAGGCACGTGCCACCACGCCCGGCTAATTTTTTTTTTAGTAGAGACAGAGTGTCATCATGCCAGCCAGGTTGGTCTCAAACTCCTGACCTCGTGATCCTCCCACCTCGACCTCCCAAAGTGCTGGGATTACAGGCATAAGTTTGACGTTTTTAAGAAATAGCAAAGAGAGCTGTCTGGCAAGGCTCGAAGTGAGGATGGTTGTGGGGAAGAGGGTTAGCCTGGCAGGCCACAGCAAGGCCTTCAGATTTTAAGACAAAAAGCTATTGGAGGGCTCTAAGCAGAGGACTAACATGATCTGACTTTTTTAAAGGACTGCAAAGAGAAACACAAGTTCCTACTCATAAAACCAAGATGTATCTCTCATAATCTAGTTATAAGTGAAAGTAAAAAAAGTATAGAATAAAAGTTGTATAGTATGATAGCATTTTTGTAAGAAAAAACACGTATACATGGGAACAAGGCTAAAAGGCTTTCTACCAAATTTTGGTTTACTATGGTTTGTGGGATTATGGTGGGGTTTTATTGTTTTGTTTTGTTTTTGGCAATGCTTTTGTTTTTCAATTTTCTGCCTTAAACATGAATTACTTTGGTAATTTTAATGTTATCTTTAAAAGAAAAAAGCACTCTACCATGAGACTTCCCTAGTCTGAAATCTTACTTCGATATGAAAAAAACAAAACAAAACAAAAAAAACTCAAAACCAAAAACCAAAACAACATGGGGAACATTTTTTTCCAAAAATTACCACACTTCCCATGCAATGTTTGCCTGTCATGAACCACTGCACAAATCAAGCCCAGCTCAATGTATCAAGGTCACAAAACCAACTTGGTTAATACGTTGATCATTACATAGTGGCTCTGTCCTCTACA
>NW_016832770.1:0-272 GCF_001698545.2 Rhinopithecus bieti | reverse complement strand
AATAGAAAAACAGGGAATCCTCCCTAACTCATGTTATCAGGTCAACATCATCCTGATACGAAAGCCTGGCAGAGACACAGAAAAAAAGAGAATTTTAGACCAATATCCCTGAAGAACATCGATGCAAAAATCCTCAATAAAATACTGGCAAACCGGATTCAGCAGCACATCAAAAAGCTTATCCAACATGATCAAGTGGGCTTCATCCCTGGGATGCAAGGCTGGTTCAACATTCACAAATCAATAAACGTAATCCAGCATATAAACGGAAC
>NW_016832769.1:0-1247 GCF_001698545.2 Rhinopithecus bieti | reverse complement strand
GAATGTGATGACTCATGCTTAAGCCCAGGAATGCAGGACCAACCTGGGCAATATATTGAAACTCCATCTTTACAAAAAATGCAAAAAATTAGCCACTCATAGTGGCATATGCCTGTAGTCCCAGCAACTTGTGAAGAGCATCTGCTATCAAATCTAATACACAGGCAGTGAGCTGCTGGGATATGAACCATTTTCTTTAAACTTACAGTTGTCTCTGAGCAGGTGGACTGTTTCCAGACTTCCCAGCAGTCCATGAAGCAGGAATCTTTAAACCCATGAGAAAGCCTGGCTCTTCCCTTCTCTTCTAACATTCCTCTTTTTTTTTTTTTTTTAAGACTAAGTCTCATTTTTGTTGCCAAATCTGGCTGCAATGGTGTGATCTCGGCTCACTGCAACCTCTGCCTCCCAGGCTCAAGCGATTCTCCTGCCTTAGCCTCCCAAGTAGCTGGGATTACAGGAACCCACCACCATGCTCAGTTAAACTTTGTATTTTTAGTGGAGACAGGATTTTACCATGATGGCAAGGCTGGTCTCGAACTCCTGACTTCAGGTAATCCCCGCCACCTCGGCCTCCCGAAAGTGCTGGCATTATAAGCGTGAGCCACCGCACCTGGCCTCTTCTAACATTCTAAAGAGAAAAACAAAGCGATTTAGCTTAGCAGCCAAGGAAAGAAAAAACAACGTGTACATTAAATTGCCCTTTAATTTTCTACAGCTTGCTTGCAGTATGGTAACACTACTGGGGCTTTTAAATGCTTGATATCAGTGGCAATCAGAAACATTTTTAAATTCCTATATTTAAGGGTTTTTTCTTCTCTGTTGTTAAATATATTTACTTTTGTTTCATTTTTGCCTTTTTCTTGGACATGAAGCAGAGATATATTTTCATTTTTCCCTATTTTTTCAAGGGAGAAGCCCAACTGATATTCAGGAAAAGACCTGACCAATTCTCATTTAAAGTTATGCAAAAGGCTTGGTGCGGTGGCTCGCGCCTGTAATCCCAGCACTTTGGGAGGTTGAGGCAGGCAGATCACCCAAGGTCAGGAGTTCGAGACTAGCCTGGCCAACATGCTGAAACCCCATCTCTACTAAAAATACAAAAATTAGCTGGGCATGATGGCACATACCTGTAACCCCAACTACTTCAGAGACTGAGGCGGGAGAATCACTTGAACCTGGGAGGCGGAGGGTGCAGCAAGCCGAGAGCATGCCATTACACTCCACCCTGGGCGTGACAGAGAGACTCT
>NW_016832768.1:0-797 GCF_001698545.2 Rhinopithecus bieti | reverse complement strand
TTTAGTCTTGGGAGGATGTATGTGTCCAGGAATTGATCCATTTCTTCCGGATTTTCTAGTTTATTTGTGTAGAGGTGTTTATAGTATTCTCTGAGGGTAGTTTGTATTTCTGTGGGATTGGTGGTGATATCCCCTTTACCATTTTTTATTGTGTCTATTTGATTTTTCTCTCTTTTCTTCTTTATTAGTCTTACTAGCGGTCTATCAACTTTGCTGATGTTTTCAAAAAACCAGCTCCTGGATTCATTGATGTTAGGCTGTCGATTTTAGATCTTTCCCACTTTCTCTTGTGGGCATTTCGTGCTACAAATTTCCCTCTACACACCACTTTAAATGTGTCCCTGAGATTCTGGTATGTTGTGTCTTTGTTCTCATTGGTTTCAAAGAACATCTTTATTTCTGCCTCCATTTAATTATTTACCCAGTAGTCATTCAGGAGCAGGTTGTTCAGTTTCCATGTAGTTGTGTGGTTTTGAGTGAGTTTCTTAATCCTGAGTTCTAATTTGATTGCACTGTGGTATGAGAGACAATTTGTTGTGATTTCTGTTCTTTTACATTTGCTGAGGAGTCCTTTCCTTCCAACTATTGGTCAATTTTGGAATAAGTGTGATGTGGTGCTAAGAAGAATGTATATTCTGTTGATTTGGGGTGGAGAGTTCTGGAGATGTCTACTAGGTCCGCTTGGTGCAAGGACTTCATGACTAAAACACCAAAAGCAATGGCAACAAAAACCAAAATAGACAAATGGGAACTAATTAAACTAAAGAGCCTCTGCACAGCAAAAGAAACTACCATCA
>NW_016832767.1:0-1807 GCF_001698545.2 Rhinopithecus bieti | reverse complement strand
ATATGTGTTTCTGCCGGGCTTTGGTATCAGGATGATGCTGGTCTCATAAAATGAGTTAGGGAGGAATCTCTTTTTCTATCGGTTGGAATAGTTTCAAAAGTAATGGTACCAGCTCCTCCTTGTACCTCTGGTAGAATTCGGGTGTGAATCCATCAGGTCCTAGACTTTTTTTGGTTGGTAGGCTATTAATTATTGTCATAATTTCAGAGCCTGTTATTGGTCTATTCAGAGATTCAACGTCTTCCTGGTTTAGTCTTCTGTATATGTCCAGAAATTTATCCATTTCTTCTAGACTTTCTAGTTTATTTGCACTGAGGTGTTTATAATATTCTCTGTTGGTAGTTTGTATTTCTGTGGTATCAACGGTGATAACCACTTTATTATTTTTTATTATGTCTATTTGATTCTTCTCTCTTTTCTTCTTCATTAGCTTTGCTAGTGGTCTATCAATTTTGCTGATCTTTTCAAAAACCAGCTCCTGGATTCATTAATTTGTTGAAAGGTTTTTTGTGTCTCTGTGTCCTTCAGTTCTGTTCTGATCTTATTTAATTTTGCTCTTGCTTCTCTAGCTCTTTTAATTGTGATGTTAGGGTGTCAATTTTAGATATTTCCTGCTTTCTCTTTTGGGCAGTTAGTGCTATAAATTTCTCTCTACACACTGCTTTCAATGTATCCCAGAGATTGCAGTATATTGTGTCTTTGTTCTCACTGGTTTCAAACAGCATCTTTATTTCTGCCTTCATTTCATTATGTACTTAGTAGTCATTCAGGAACAGGTTGTTCAGTTTCCCTGCAGTTAAACAGTTTAGAATGAGTTTCTTAATCCTGAGTTCTAGTTTGATTGTAATGTGGTCCGAGAGACAGTTTCTTATAATTTCTGCTTTTTACATTTGCTGAGGAGTGATTTACTTACAACTATGGGGTCAATTTTGAAATAAGTGAGATGTGGTGCTGAGAAGAATGTATATTCTTTTGATTTGGGGTGGAGAGTTCTGAAGATGTCTGTTAGGTCTGCTTGGTGCAGAGCTAAGTTCAATTCCTGGATATTTTTGTTAACTTTCTATCTCATTTATCTGTCTAATGTTGACAGTGGGGTGTTAAAGTCTTGCATTATTATTGTGTGGTAGTCGAAGTCTCCTTGTAGGTCTCTAAGTACTTGTTTTATGAATCTGGGTGCTCCTTTATTGGAGCATATATATTTAGGATAGTTAGTTCCACTTGTTGAATTGATCCATTTACCATTATGTGATGGCCTTCTTTGTCTCTTTTGATCTTTGTTGGTTTAAAGTCTGTTTTATCAGAGACTAGGATTGCAACCCCTGCTTTTTTTTGTTTTCCATTTGCTTGGTAGATCTTCCTCTATCCCTTTATTTTCAGCCTATGTGTGTCTCTGCACATTAGATGGATCTCCTGAACACAGCACACTGATGGGTCTGACTCTTTATCCAATTTGCCAGTCTGTGACTTTTAATTGGGGCATTTAGTCCACTTATATTTAAGGTTTATATCATTATGTGTGAATTTGATCCTGTCATTATGTTGTTAGATGGTTGTTTTGCTTGTTAGTTGTTGCAGTTTCTTCTTAGCATCAATGGTCTTAACATTTTGGCATTTTTTGCAGGTTTTTGGCATGTTTTTGCAGGCTGATACAGGTTTTCTTTTCCATGTTTAGTGCTTCCTTCAGGATCTCTTGTAGGGCAGGCCTGGTGATGACAAAATCTCTAATCTTTTGCTTGTCTGTAAAGGGTTTTATGTCTCCTTCATTTGTGAAGCTTTGTTTGGCTAGATATGAAATTCTGGGTTGAAA
>NW_016832766.1:0-3158 GCF_001698545.2 Rhinopithecus bieti | reverse complement strand
TTTATGTTGTAGCATGTATTAGAATGCCTTTCCTTTTTAAGGCTGAATAATATATCATTGTGTGTATTGATCATATTTGCTCATCCATTCATCTGTCATGGACATTTGGGCTTTTTCTACCCTTTGGCTCTTGTGAATGCTGCTATAAACATGGGTGTGCAAATTCCCACTTTCAGTTTCTTGGGGTATGTACCCAGATGTGGAATTACTGGATCATGTGGTGATGACTGTTTTCCACAGTGGCTGTGGCATCTTACTTCCCCCCAGCAGTGTGCAGGAGTCCTGACTTCTCCACATCCAGCATTGGCTGTTTTCTGGGGCTTTGTTGTTTTGGTTTGCTAGTGGTGGTTTTTTTGATGGCAGCTACGCTTGTATGTGTCAGTTGGTATTGCGTTGTGGTTTGGATTTACATTTTTCTCATGATTAGTGATGCTGCGCAGTTTATACTGTGCTTACTGGTCATTTATCTATCTTCTTTAAAGAAATGTGTATTTTAAAACCTTTGCTCATGTTTAAATTTGATTGTTTTGTTGTTGTTGCTGAGGTCTTTATATAGCCTGGTTATTACTTATCAAATATATAATGTGTGAATATTTTCTTTCCCTCCGTGAATTTATTTTCAACCTACTGATTGCATCTTCAGATACATAAAAGCTTTTCACTTTGATGAAGTTCTTTTCATGTATTTTTGTTGTTGTTGTCTGTGCTTTCACTGTCATATCCAGAAAATTATTGCCAGATTCTACATTATGAAACATGTTTCCTGTGTTTTTTTCTAAGGGTTTTATAGTTTTAGCTCTTACAATTAGATATTTGGTCCATTTTAAATTAAGTTTTTTATATGGTGTAAAATAAGGGTCCAGCTTTATTGGTTTCCATATAAATATTCATTTTTAACACCATTAAAAAATATACTGTCCTTTCCCCATTGAATAGTTTTGACTCCCTTCTTAAAAATCATGACCATATTTTTTGGTTCTTTTTTTCTATTGCATTGGTCTTTATGTCTGTCTTTATGCTGGTACAACATCATTTTGGGTACTGATGTATTACAGTAAGTTTGAAACCAGGAGGTGTTAGTCCTCTAACATTGTTAGTTTTTAAGATTGATTTGGCTACTTGGGTTTTTTTTGAGATTTCATCTGATTTTTAGAATAGGTTTTTCTATTTTTTCAAATATTGGAATTTTTATAGTGATTTTATTGAATCTGTAGATGACTATAGATAACAACGGCATCTTGACAAGGTTTTGTCTTCCAATCCATAAACACATGATGTCTTTTCATTTATTTGTGTCATCTTTAATACTTTTCTGCAGTGTTTATAGTTTTTGCTATGCAAGTTTTTCATTTCCTTGGTTAAGTTGGTTTCTAAGTATTTTATTTTTTTGACACTATCATAAATGATACCGTTGTCTTGATTTCTTCTTCAGATAGTTTGTTATTGTAGAAATACAACTGATTTTTGTGTGTTGATTTTGTATCCTGTAGTTTTGCTGAATGTTATTTGTTGCATCTGATAGTTTATCTCACAGAAACGAAAAGATTTTTAATATATAAGATTATGTCATCTGTGAACAGAAAATTTTACTTTTTTAAATATCGGAATATCTTTTATTATTTTACTTGCCTTATTGTTTTAGCTAACTAGAACCTTCAGTACTATATTAAGTAAAAGTAGTAAAAGCAGGCATCCTTGTTTTTGCTCTTAGGGTAAAAGCTTTCAGTCTTTCATTATAATGTTAGCTGTGTTCGCTGGGTGTTTTTTTTTAATATAACATTATGTTAAGGTGTTTTATTCCTTTTTATAGTTTATTACGTATATTTTATCATGCATGTGGGTTGAATTTTGACAAATGCTTTTTCTTTGATTAAGATACACATGAGGGTTTTTTCTTCTTTATGTTAACGTGATATTACACTGATTTTCACGTGTTGGAACACACTTTTATTTCAGGAGTCAATTATACTCATTCATACTGTATAATCCTTTTAATGTACAGCTAAATTTGAATTGCTGGTATTTTGTTGAGGATTTTTGCATCAGCATTTGTAAGGGATATTTGTTTGCAGTTTTCTTATGGTGCCTTTGTCTGGCTTGGTGTCAGGGTAATACTAGCCTCATAGAATAAGTTAGAAAATGTTACCTCCTCTTCAATGTGGCAGTGCCTGGGATAGGTGCTCAGCTGCTGAATGGCCACAGCCCGTGTGTTCTTTCTGTAGTATGTGTCTCATTCGGAGGCTCAGCTGCTGACACAGGCCGAACTTGGACATAAAGTTCTTCCTCACCAGTCTGTTTCAAAGGACCTTGACCATGCCCCAGCACACTTTGACCCTTTCGTTATTGATTTTCAACTGCGGGTTTTCTACTCCTTGAAAGCATAACAAACAAAAGAAACTCTTTTTCAGTGAATTCTGAAACATAATTACCTTACCAGTCATGCCAGATGAATCTCATTAAGCTCTTTTGTTTAAGTTAATGCTAATTCATAAGAGAAAGTATCCTAAATTCTGACTTTAACAAATAGGAAAGATCAAGGACTTGTCTAATTCAACTCACAAAATTGAGCCACATTTCACCTCCACTTGTTCAGCTAACTGGAAGCTTCGGTGCCTTTTTTCAAATGGCATGGGCTCACTTTGTGTCTGTGTCACATTTAGGTAATTCCAGCAATATTTCAAAATTTATCACTGTATTTGTTATGGTGCTCCATGGTCAGTGACCTTTGACGTTACTGCTGTGTTCTGGGCACCATGAGCCGCATCCATGTACGATGGCATGCTTAACTGACACATGTTGTATGGACTCTGACTGCCTCCCCAACTGGCTGTTTCCCCATCTCTCTTCCTCTCCTTGGGCCTCCCTATTTTCTGAGACTCAACAATATGAAAATTAGGCCAATTAATAATCCTACAAGCCAATTAATAATCCTACGGTAGCCTGTACCTGTTCCTGTAAAAGGAAGAGTCTCATGCATTTCTCACTTAAAATCTAACACTAGAAATGATGAAGCTTAGTGAGGAAGGCATGTCAAAAGATGAGACGGGCTGAAAGCTAGGCCTCTTGGACAAAACAGAGAGCCAAATTGTGAACGCAAAGGCCAAGTTCTTGAAGGACGTTAATCCAGTGAGCACACTGTGGTAAGAAAGTGAAACAGT
>NW_016832765.1:0-1238 GCF_001698545.2 Rhinopithecus bieti | reverse complement strand
GCAAAACCTGTCTTGACTAAAAAAAAAAAAAAAAAAATGTAGGCATGGTGGCACACCCCTGTAATGCCAGTTACTTGGGAGGTTGAGGCACCAGAATCATTTGAACCTGGGAGGCAGGGGTTGCAGTGAGCTGAGATCATGCTACTGACTCCAGCCTGGGCAACAGAGCAAGACTCTGTCTCAAAAAAAAAAAAAAATCAAAAACATTATATCATGATATGTGATTAATGTGAATTCAAAAAATTTTAACATAAACTAAATGAAAATTATTATACAAAAATTTGCTTATCTGTTTTTAATTTACCAGCAATTCAAATCTTGCTGAGAATATTTGCACTGTAAATATTTTTCTCATTGTTGGTTATATTCGAATTTACTCTCATTTTCAAAGCAACCTGTATAAAATTATTAAAATTATACATAGCTTGAAATAATATGTTGAATGTAATTGTCATGTGATAATTGTCATTTATATTCAATAATTAAAAGCACATGACAATGCTTGTACCTGATCTTAATATTACTTAACCTTAGAAATATAGAATAAATGATAGGAATAATATGGGAGACAAAAGACTGTGAGAAGCCACGTGTTGTATATCTTTATTGTTTTTATTAAACTTTTTTCCCCACGGCACTTACAACTAAATTTGTCACGGACCATGGTAACTCTTACTGTAATCTTGCTGTAGGTACCTTCTCTTAAAAGCGTAAATAAAATACATGATCAAAGTCAAACATATGTGCAAGGAAAATATAGAAAATTTAAGTTATAAAAAGCTACTGTTGGTCGCCGGCAGCCAGCAGGCTGGCAGCCCTAACACAGGCAGGGCTGAGAGTGCAGTCACCCAGGTCTGCAGCGGCAGCAGGCTGAGGCCAGTGGAGATGACCCCGATGAGCCCACTTCAGGTCGGGGCTGAGTGTGGGCGCATGGTTCTTGGCATTGTGTGACCCAGTCCTGGCCAGCCACCGTCCTCTGTGTGTGTAGGTGTCTGTGGGCCCCAGAGCCCTGCACTGCCCGCCCCAAGACCGCAAAGAGGTCTTCTGCCTGGGACAGTATCAAGGCTGCAGAGATTTCCTCCAAAGCCACACCTTGATTGGAGGGGCGAGTTGGAGGACTCTGAGTGGTAGCCATGGGGAGATGGCAGAGTTGCCACTGTCACTTTGCAGTGCCTGTAGGACTTAGAGAGCCTGGAGCCTCAGTTCCTTGAACAGCACCCAGATCACCCTGTATCTGG
>NW_016832764.1:0-794 GCF_001698545.2 Rhinopithecus bieti | reverse complement strand
GTTGTGTGTTGTGTGTGTGTGTGTGTGTGAGTGTGTGAGAAAACTTCTTAAAATTTTTGAGACTCACTTTCTGTTTTTTTTATGTTATTGTTGCTGATCTACAACACTTTTTTCTCTTGCTGTTGTATAGTTAAATTTCAAAATAAATTGACACATTGACTTATGTCTGTCTCCTGGTTCTTATCACCTTGTCTCAGTTGCTTTATTATTTCCCTTCAACACCACTTAAAGGGAAAATCACAGGATGTCAAAAATGACTTTACAAAGAACAGTTGTAAAGAACAATTGATAAGAAGCTATATAAATCTTTAACATAAATAAATGTATAACTTTGAAATTTTAAATTAAACACATAGTACAGAGAAAATCGTTAGAAAATATGTTTTAACTAGCCCATTAGTAAACTGGTTAGTAATGTTGAAAGGATAAAACTAAAAAAGCTAAAAAGATATAAATAACATGGTCAATAAGCTTTATCTAAAACTATACAAATGTATATCGAACAAATAAAGAATATACATTTTGTTATGTTTTCAAAAGTAGCTCATGAATTAGACAAAGAGAGAATAATCAATACATTCTAAATAATCAATATCATATTGTGTTTCTCAACCTCAAAGCCAACAACAACAAAAATTTTCATATATTTGGAAATCACTAAGCCCATCATTAAGTATTCCTGAGGTTAAAGAGAAAACAAAGGTAATTTTTTTTTAAAACAGGCTTAATTCGCTTTATTTTTCTTGTATAAAAACCCTATGTTGTAGCCACAGCTGGAGCCTGGGTCCGCTGCA
>NW_016832763.1:0-273 GCF_001698545.2 Rhinopithecus bieti | reverse complement strand
GGGGAATAAGTTGTTATATATAATTGCTATTATGAAAATTATAGATGCGGTGGATTGTATAAGGAAATATTTAGTGGCAGCTTCTGTGGAGCGAGAATTTGCTTTTTTAATTAAGATTGAGGTGAAAGCTAATATATTTATTTCCAGGCCCGCTCAGGCGAGAAATCAGTGGGAGCTCAGTGATGTAATGAGAGTGCCTATAATTATGGTAGAATAAATAACAAGTTGGGCTAGTGGGTTAATTAGTACGGGAAGGGTATAACCAACATTTTC
>NW_016832762.1:0-1809 GCF_001698545.2 Rhinopithecus bieti | reverse complement strand
CTGGAGATGCCAGCCCAAAGAGCACAGGGAGATCGGGCTTGGGTCAGCAGGAGGGGAGAGTAGAGTCTGCAGCAGGGAACCCCAGGAATCACCAGTTCAAAGTCACCCAGGGATGAATGGCAATGGGGGGGGCCTGGGGCTGGGGGACCCAGGTCCTTGGAGAGGTGAGCCCAAAGAACCCAGGGAGGTTGGGCTTGGGGTGGCAGGATGTGAGGGCTGAGTATGGAATGGGGAGCCCCAGGAGTCGCCCACCCAAAGTCACCCTGGGGTGATTGGTGAGGGCAGGGGCTGGGCTGCTTGCTGAAGGAGTGGGACTGACTGCCAGGACTTTGGTGGGGGGAGCCCAGAGGTGCCAGGGTTGGGGGCCCCAGCCCGGTGTGCCTCAGGAGTGGTATGGACTCTGGCAGTGGTCTTGTCATTGGAGGGGATCTCTGGCTGGATTGGGGGGCCACGACCTGGTGCTTTTTACCTTTTTCTTGGCTGCTGCCAATTTTCTCTCTCGAGTTTCTTCTAACATCGCGGGGTGGGGAGGGAGGCAGGGTTGGGGCCACATCAGGGAACACCTCCAGTCACCTACCAGTCAGCTGTGTGACTGAGCCAGAGGAGGCGTAACCAGGGCCCCAATAGAACACAGAAAAGGGGCGTGGCCTTCATGCTCCAAGCCCATTGGTCAGTGAGAAAGATAAAAGGGAAAGGAGGCGTGGCCAGGCAGCAACGTGTCCATAGGAACCTGTGGCATCACAAGGGAAGCTGCCCGTGCAACTGCTGTCCCCGCCCACTTGGGGTGAGGGGCGGGGCCTGCTTACTCTGGGAGAGGGGACGGGCCGGCTTTTGCTTTAAAACTTTAAAAAATATATGTGTTTATATTTTATATATTTGTGTGTCAGTGTGTGTGTGTCTACGTGTTCCTCCAGAGCTGTCTTCATTATCCAGCTTCTACGCATGGTCTATGATTTTGGCCTACATTTTTCATCTTCAGATGGAGTACAAGAATTACCCGTATTATCTCTATTGAGACACAAATCCTATAAAAATGTAAAATTCATAGTATGTCTGATGATTAATGAAGCAGATTATATTATCCAACATTCCAATAAGGTAAAATAATCACAAGCAATTCTCTCTTTTGGAAAAACATTTCTCTTATTCTCCTACATTATTAAGATTTTTTTAAAGCAAGAAACACGTCTAATATCTTTAAAAACACAAAGCTTTTGGGTCGGGTGCAGTGGTTCACCTTAGTTCAGGAGTTCAAGACCAGCCTGGGCAACATGATGAAACCCCATCTCTACTAAAAATACCAAAATACCCAGGTGTGGTGGTGTGTACCTGTAATCCCAGCTACTCAAGAGGCTGAGGCAGGAGAATCACTTGAACCCAGGAGGCGGAATTTGCAGTGAGCCAAGATCAGGCAACTGCACTCCAGCCTGAGCAACAGAGTGAGACTCCATCTCAAAATAAAATAAATAAAAGAAAATAAAATAGAAAAATGCAAAACTTCCGATTTAATAAGCACTCAAAGCTCTTTACCGGTTTAAAGCAAATACAAGGCCTCTTCTTCTAGAATCACCTGGCCTCTCTAAGCCTTGCAAATGAAACTGATTTTCTCACTTGATACTTGGCTATGACTTGCAATCATGAAAATCAAAAATTGTGTTATGTCACTGTGTATTGCTACCTGAATTCCACACTATGCTGGGATCAAGGGTTGAATCTTTCATGATTTGCTCCATAATCTCTGAGCTTCTTATCCCACACCAAACTAAGCTTTTTTCTAGAGTTCTACCATTTACAGTTAGTAGACAAGAG
>NW_016832761.1:0-603 GCF_001698545.2 Rhinopithecus bieti | reverse complement strand
ATATTTCCTTTATCAGGGTAGGCCTCAATGCGATTCAAAGTAGCCATTCTCAGGTTCCTCAAAGACAATGTTAATGACCTGTTTCAGGAAACATAAGTGTAACTCTGTGAGATGAATTCACACTTCACCAAGAAGTTTCTAGGTAAGCTTCTTTCTAGTTTTCATCTGAGGGTATTTCATTTCTTACCGTAAGCTTCATTGCGCTAAGAAGTATCCCATTGCAGATTTCAAGAAAACTGTTAGGAAACTGATCACTGAAGAGAAACGTGTAACTCTGTGAGTTGCATTCATACATCGAAGTGCATTTTCCCAGAAGGCTTCTTTCCACGTTTTATCTGAAGATATTTCCTTTTTCATCATAGCCCTCAATGAGCTCGCAAATATCACTTTGCAGATTCCAGGAAAAGAGTGTTATCAAACTGCTTCCTGAGGTCTAAGATGTAAATCAGTGAGATGAATTCACAGATCACAAAGAAGTTTCTCAGAAAGCTTCTTTCACGTTTTGAACTGACGATATTTCCTTTATCAGCGTAGGCCTCAATGCGTTCCAAAGTAGCATTGCTCAGGTCCCTCAAAGACAGTGTTAATAGACTGTTCCAGGAA
>NW_016832760.1:0-381 GCF_001698545.2 Rhinopithecus bieti | reverse complement strand
ACCTCAGCCTCTCCCAAGTAGCTGGGATTAAAAGCACACACCACCACACCCAGATAATTTTGTATTTTTAGTAGAGACGTGGTTTCACCATGTTGGCTGGGCTGGTCTTGAACTCCTGACCTCCAGTAATATACCCGCCTTGGCTCAGAGAAGATGCTTATGACCTAGAGAATCAGGTACACGCTGGAAAAAAGCTCAGAGCATATGCCTATTACCTGGAATCAAGGGCACACGCTGGAAAAAAGCTCAGATGCAAAGGCAGGTGCTGCCTCTGGGGAGAACAGACAGAGTAGGAACCACTGTAGTTTCTCGCCTTTGCAATTGTGTACATATACTACCTTGATAAAATTTAAATTAAAAAATTAAAACTTAAATGAGGCT
>NW_016832759.1:0-1252 GCF_001698545.2 Rhinopithecus bieti | reverse complement strand
TGATGATATTTCCTTTATCAGCATAGGCCTCAATGCGATGGAAAGTAACACTTCATAGGTTCCTCAAAGACAGTGTTAATGGACTGCCCCAGGAAACATAAGTGTAACGTTGTGAGATGAATTCACACATTACCAAGAATTTTCTAAGAAAGCTTCTTTCTAGTTTTCATCTGAGGATATTTTCCTTTGTCACCATAAGCTTCATTGCGCTAAGAAGTATCTCATTGTAGATTTCAAGAAAACTGTGTTAGGAAACTGATCACTGAAGAGAACCATGTAACTCTGTGAGTTGCATTCATACATCGAACTGCATTTTCCCAGAAGGCTTCCTTCCAGTTTTTATCTGAAGATATTTCCTTTTTCACCATAGCCCTCAATGAGCTAACAAATATAACTTTGCAGAATCCATGACAACAGTGTTAGCAAACTGTTCCATTAAGGGAAGGGTGGAACTCTGTGTGATGAAGTCACACATCAGAAAGCAATCTCTCAGAAGGCTTCTCTCTAGTTATTCTCTGAGGATATTTCCCTTTTCACAATGGACCCCAATGGGCTCCCAAATATCACTTTGCAGAATCCACGAAAAGACTGTCAGCAAACTACTTCATGAGGATTAAGTTGGAACTCTGTGAGATGAATTCACAGATCACAAAGAAGTTTCTCAGAAAGCTTCTTTCACGTTTTGAACTGATATTTCCTTTATCAGCGTAGGGCTCAGTGTGATCCAAAGTAGCCCTGCTCAGCTTGCTCAAAGACAGTGTTAATGGACTGTTCCAGGAACCATAAGTGTAACACTTGAGGTGAATTCCCATCTCACCAAGAAGTTTCTAAGAAAGCTTCTTTCTAGTTTTCATCTGAGGATATTTCCTTTGTCACCATAAGCTTCATTGCGCTAAGAAGTATCCCATTGCAGATTTCAAGAAAACTGTGTTAGCAAACTGATCACTGAAGAGAAACGTGTCACTCTGTGAGTTGCATTCATATATCGAAGTGCATTTTCCCAGAAGGCTTCTTACAAGTTTTTATCTGAAGATATTTCCTTCAACACCGTAGCCCTCAATGAGTTCCCAAATATCACTTTGCAGAATCCATGACAACAGTGTTAGCAAACTGTTCCAAGAAGGGAAGGGTGGAATTCTGTGTGATGAAGTCAGACATCAGAAAGCAATCTCTCAGAATGATTCTCTCTTGTTATTCTATGACGATATTTCCTTTTTCACAATGGGCCCCAATGGGCTGCCAAATATCTCTT
>NW_016832758.1:0-1562 GCF_001698545.2 Rhinopithecus bieti | reverse complement strand
GACTCCGTCTCAAAAAAAAAAAAAAAATAAACGGTAACATATTCCCATGTTTATTCCAATCTGTGTAAGACAATTGCTCTATGCACCTCTAAACAAAAATGGGAAATTGTGGGTGGCAGGGGTTGTGGGAGCCGAAATGGCGCCACTGCACTCCAGCCTGGCAGACAGAGCAAGACACCGTCTCAAAAAAAAAAAAAAGACAAAAATCTCAAAGGAAACCAGGACCTCATCTGAGATACTGCAAGGAGGGCCTCCTGCATCGTGTGACATGTGGAATGCACTTTATGATTGGGGAGAGCTGGAGGAGTCCTGAGTATGTCCCGGCCACTCTCATTGGGCAGGAAAAAAGGGCAGACACAGGAGAACCCAGTGGGAACACCTAAACTGCCTTCTTGTTTTTGTCTCTTTGAGAAGGAATCTCGCTCTCTTGCCCAGGCTGGAGTGCAGTGGCTCCATCTTGGCTCACTGTGACCTCCACCTCTCGGGGTCAAGCAGTTCTCCTGTCTCAGCCTCCCGAGTAGCTGGGACTACGTGCGCCACCACACCCAGCTAATTTTTGTATTTTTAGTAGAGACAGGGTTTCTCCATGTTGGTCAGGCTGGTCTCGAATTCCCGACCTCAGGTGATTCGCCCACCTCGGCCTCCCAAAGTGCTGGGATCACAGGCGTGCGCCACCGTGCCTAGCTAATTTTTGTATTTTTAGTAGAGAAGCCACTGCCCTCCGCCTGATCTGTCAGTTTCTAAGAAAAGTGTTTCAAGTCCTTCCCCACCACTGCTGGTGCATCTCCATCTTCCTGTGGCTCTGTTAGTTATGACTTCATATATTTCGAGGCTCTATTTTTAGTTGAATATGGTTCTGCGTTCTTTCTTTTTAAAATGTATTTCAAAAATTGTCAGGCCGGGTGCGGTGGCTCACGCCTATAATCCCAGCACTTTGGGAAGCTGAGGTGGGTGGATCACCTGAGGTCAGGAGTTCGAGACCAGCCTGACCAACATGGAGAAACCCCGTCTCTACTAAAAATACAAAATTAGCCGTGTGTGCTGGCGGGCACCTGTAATCCCAGCTACTCGGGAGGCTGAGGCAGGAGAATCATTTGAACCTGGGAGGCAGAGGTTGTGGTGAGCCAAGATCGTGCCATTTGCACTCCAGCCTGGGCAACAAGAGCAAAACTCCGTCTCAAAAAAAATAAAATAAAATAAAAATAAAAAATTGTCAGATTGTCAGACAGCTACACTGACTTTTTAAAATGTATGCTTCTATGAATATCAACACACATATAAATTCATGTGACTGCCAATATGGTCAGGGCCCACAGTAATTTCATTACCCTCCAAAAAACCTTATGTTCTCAGAGTTTATCAATCATACATGAAACTGCTCTAAACATTCCTGTGCAGGCTTTTGTGGGAACAAGGAACATTCAGATTGGGGTCGGTAGACCAGAGTCCAAGGCCAAATCCAGCCCTGGCCTGCGTTTGTACAGCCTTTGAACTAAGAATGGTTTTAAAAACCAAAAGACCCCAAAGACCCATGTGAGACAGAGAGACTGTGCGGCCCACAG
>NW_016832757.1:0-269 GCF_001698545.2 Rhinopithecus bieti | reverse complement strand
TCTATTATATCTAGATTTTATACTTATATCTCTTATATGTATTATATCTATATTTTATGGTATATCAATTATATCTATATTTTATACGTATATATATTATATCTATTATATCTATATTTTATACCTATATCTATTATATCTTTACATTTTATAATTATATCTATTATATCTATATTTTATACTTATATCTATTATATCTATTGTCTTTATTTTATACCTGTATCTATTGTATTTATTTTTTATACGTATGTCTATTATTTAAATTATAT
>NW_016832756.1:0-4157 GCF_001698545.2 Rhinopithecus bieti | reverse complement strand
ACTGCTGTGCCGCCTGGAGGAGGAAACCCAGCCTGTGGGGCAGCTCATTGTCACGTGGTTTGTTGTGCTCTGCAGAAGGAGATTCTGTATGCACACCCAGGATGTCATGGAAGAGGAGCTCATCCCATTCATCTCCCTGGCACACAGTAGACACTTGGGGGATGCTGCATTAAATGAAATGAACCTGACTCTGTTTCTTTAGCCCCAGCTCACCCGAGTCTCAATCTTCCCATCTGTCAAGAGAAATAAGATTATTTGCCTCTAAACAGGTGGCTGAGATCAGACAGTGCAAATGATGTCACTGTTGGACTCTCCGGTGTTATATAAATTCAAGGCATGAACAAAAAAGAAACTACCGATATTTACTACTCAGACACATCCACGTTAAGATTTTAGTGGTTAAAAGGCAGTTATTTTTCCATCTGACATTATGTTATTGAACAAAGTAAGTAGTCTAAGTTGGGGGAATCCCCTTGGGAGTTGTTTGAGTACGAAGAGCAAATAAAAAAGAGTAACAGATCCAAGACCCTTACCCCTTAAATTTATTTTCACTTCCTAAATTGACCTTCATGCAAAACAGGTTGCTTATCACTAAGGTAAAATAAGATAATGAGGAGGTTTAATTAGCCAAAGCCCTGTGATAAGCATTTCTTCCTTATCAAATACCCAATGAGAATGCATATCATTAATTCTGTGGTTAACTAATAAGAAGAAAATGAAAAGTAACAGCTCCCTTAGTTTTTCCTTGAAATTTTGTTTAAACTAACACAAAGGTGCCAATGAATGTGAGTATTTTGCTTACATCCATCCACTCCATCCAACTCTCATTCAAATGCTCCTTGTGCACCTGCTAAGGTCAGGTGCGTGCTTTCTGCCAAGCATTCCAAGAGGAACGTCACATAGTATCTGCCCTCAGGAAGCGTACCCTCTGGTTGGGAAAGATGCTTCCAACAATAATTCTGATACCTGTGTGATATGGTTTGGCTGTGTCCCCACCCAACTCTCATCTTGAATTGTACTCCCATAATTCCCACGTGTTGTGGGAGGGAACTGGTGGGAGATAATTGAATCATGGGCGTGGTTTCTCCCATACTGTTCTTGTGCTAGTGAATAAATCTCTTGAGATCGGATGGTTTTATAAACAAGAAGCCCTTTTCGTTTGACCCTCATTCTAGCTCATGCCGCAGCCAGTTAAGAAGTGCCTTTCGCCTTCCGCCATGATGGTTAGGCCTCCCTAGCCACGTGGAACTTTAAGTCCATTAAACCTCTTTCTTTTATAAATTGCCCAGTCTTGGGTATGTCTTTATCAGCAGCGCGAAAACAGACTACTAACAGACTGTGGTAAAGGTGAAATCAGTGCTCGCTCCTTCAGGTGAATTCCATTACATAATCTCCACTGGGGAAGGGGTGGGCATGGGCAGCTCCTGGGAGCTGATCTCTTAGGGACCCTAACACAGAAGTTCATGCAGTTCAGCATCCCTTCCCCTTCCATGCCCCACAGGGCACAAACGCATTGTCATCCACCACCAAAACACATTAGCCTTAGTACTCGACTCCAATAAAGTTCCAGTTCCTCAGTTGTATAATGAGGCTTCCAAGCTCCTATTTTAAAAGAAAGTTTCTTGAAGCTACAGAAAAGCACTGCTAACATGAAATTAACAGTGGAAATCTCTGAGTGCAATTTCAGGGTGAAAAAAACTGAAAAGACAAACACAGATTTTAGATATTTCAAGGAAGGAGAGAGAGTAGTGTTGCTGGTATCATGCCTCTGCACTGGCTGTAGCTGAGTTTCATGTGAGTATCCATTATTTGGAAGGAGTTCTTAAATCTAAGCCTGTGGAAGACAATAAATTCACATTAATTATCTCTCCATTTGACTCAGTTTCTGCAGAAGTTCTATCCTTCTGATAAACTATCAGATTCAATCCCAGATTCCTCGGTATGATGTCCCTGAATACCAATATAAAGAATAAAGAAATCAAAACCTGAGTGAATAATCTGTATAAATATGGGCATATACACAAGGTATGATTGTAATATTGACAGTCATCCTATAAAGCACCCACAAAAGTTAATTGTATTATTTTATACTTATGCCTGTGCACATAAAAAAATATTTGACACGCTAAAGGCCGAAGAAACAGGCACTGTTCTCAAAAGGGCATAGCAAATTCATTACACTTCTATTTGCCCTTTCATACTCAAGGCTACTCACTGTAGTTGGGTTAACCAGGCAGAGTTTAAACCAATATATGTTGGCTGAGCCTGGATCTTAGATGAGAAATTCACACTCATGTGAAA
Organism: Rhinopithecus bieti; assembly: GCF_001698545.2. NCBI lineage: Eukaryota > Metazoa > Chordata > Mammalia > Primates > Cercopithecidae > Rhinopithecus > Rhinopithecus bieti. The sequence goes on along the minus strand of NW_016832756.1, from coordinate 1,856 downwards.
TTCACACAGACATATGTGGAAACACTAAAAACATTTTCTTTTACTTCATCCACCAGTGACTTTGATCAAAGTAGAACAAAATAATTAATACAAGTAATTAGAGTTGACAACTGAAGTGTCAAGAAAACCACAGTTCACCTGTTATCTGTCCATCTCTGTTGAAATATTAATTTACTGCCATATATTAATCTATTTATAAACAGATCCAGACAATTAGAAAAATTAGTCTGGAATCACCAGGCTGAAGGCTTAGCTGAAGTTAAAAGACAAGTAAAAATGCCTCCAAAGTGTAAAACCTGAGTTGGGGAATAAATGGTAAAATGTGTAAAAGTTTAGAAAAAGGTTATATGTGGACTGTAAAAAATACACTGGACTCACAGGTAATTATGTGGTGAATCAGAGATGTTTCTTAAATGTCATAAGCCAAACTCTTAGATATTTCTACCATTAGCTAAAAGGCAGAAAAGCACTCTCTCTATTAATGCACTTTTTAAAATGACAATTGTGACGTGTTCTGCCCTTAAAGTGGACCTTTATTTCAGGCCTGCATCACTTTGCTTAATAGATATGGTACTAAAGATTAAGGTGGTGATCCATTTTATCTTGTAAAAATGCAAAATTTAATTTGAGTTATAGGAATTTAAAGCCGCCCTACTTTGAAGGCCTTTGTGACTGAAAGATTTTTTAATTTAATTTTTAGATTGAGAACTACCTGGCTTGGGCTTTTGGTCTTTTTATAATATATATCGCTGTCTACTTTTTTAAATTCTTGGCTGCCTCAAGCTATTCTTGCCTCCAAAAGCTGTCATCATAATATATGAATAAAAACAGCAGAAAATAATTACCCTAATTAGGTCAATGTAGTAAGTTGTTTCTACAACGGCTTCTCTTAAACACCTTATCTTTGTAGTCTTGGCTAATTAGACATTCGACTAGTGGTAAGTATTTACTTTTTCCTTCAAGGGGGTTTTTGCTTTGGTAAACCTCGGACATTTGGTTAGTGCAACAAATCACAGAAACTGCTCCAGCGCACTCCGAAAGGAGCGGAAAATTCTTTTGTTTGGAGGCCACGAGGGGTGGGGGAGGGGTGCGGATTCTGGTTAAGCTTTTGGCTTGCATTCACTTTCTCCCTCCGAAAGTGGGCGACATCAAGTAAGTCCCAATTACAGCAAGAACCCACTGCAGGGCGCCCAACCGCTTGCCCAGTAAAAAGACTGTAATCAGTCAACTTTAATAGAGGGAGAGCAGGAGAGTGGCAACGAATTTCCACATTCCGAACTAGCCTGTCGAAAGCGGAGTGTACGGAAAGAGCAAGAATGAGGCACTGGAAGATGGTGAGCGGGGCCTTGCTGCAGAATCCCAGGCCCACCTGCCTTCTCACAATCGCGACAGCCGGCCCCAAGAAGGGCAGCCCAGCGAAAGGCACGCCCCGCGCGGCTGCCAGGGAGGCCGGCGGGGGCGTCCGCGGTCGCTGCTCACCTGCGCTCCCCGCTGCCCGGCCCGGCCCGCCTCGCCCACCGAGTCTCGAAGCCCACACTCACCCCATTACCCGCGAAACGCGGCCGGAGCCGGGGGCTGGTCGGGAGTCCGGGATGGTAGATCCCCCTCCAGGCGCCTCGCTGACATTTTGTCCCGGACGGAAAACCTCCGCGCTTCCCACTTAAAGACACAGCGCTCCATTCACACGTCTGCGAGGAAAGGGGGGCCGTCATTTGTGGCCTTCACCCGAAAGTGCTAGGGGAGTCGCTCTGAAACCACCAAGGTCCGCGAGCGACAGACTTGTGTTGGCCAGGGTTTAAAGATGACGCAATAGCTGAGTGTGGTTGAAATGTAACTATTGTTGTATAACTTTGCAT
>NW_016832755.1:0-603 GCF_001698545.2 Rhinopithecus bieti | reverse complement strand
GCCTCGCGGCCAAGCTGGTAGCCTTCTTCTGGCGGACGGCGGACACCCCTAGGGAAGAAGCCGGGCGGCTGGAGCCCGAGCTCGCGGAAGGTGGCTCACGGCAGGCGGCGGGGCGGCCGGGCGGGAGGCGGTCCCGGGCCCTCGTTTGTCAGCCACGAGGGAGCCGCGCCCCGAGGTCTTTGAGTGCAGTGCGGCCGGCGGGAGACGCTGGGCCCGGCCTTTCCTCATCTCCCCTTGGTCGCCTCAGAGGCTGCAGACCCCACACGCCCCGCCGTCCTGGGCGCCCGTCCTCCGTGAGGTCTCGCCGGTGTCACTGGCCCCCCTTCCCACCCTCACTTTGTGTTTCTGCGCCGAGCAGCTGCCGAGGCGCCTCTCCACGTCGCTCCTCCCTGTGGGCAGCGCCTCCGGCGGTTGTGTGCCTAGAAAGCCCGGAAAAACGCGGCCCCGCCGACCTCGCCTGTGCTTTCAGAACGCGCTGCGCCCACGCGCGCCTTTTCCTTGCCTTGCGTCCGAACCCGTCTTCCTAAAGCCCGGGATGCGCTTGGATTCCCGCACGATTCCTTTCTCCCGAGGTGTTTTTTTGTTTGTTTTTTGTTTTGTTTT
>NW_016832754.1:0-793 GCF_001698545.2 Rhinopithecus bieti | reverse complement strand
AGCTGAGCATCTTCTGGGCAGGAGGAGGGCCCTCGGTCCACTGTTTGCATTGGCTCCAGGGGTGTGCCCCCACCCCAGCTTCTCAGCGCACACGGGGACGTGGCCAGGGCTCCTCACCTGCTCTGTGGCTCCAGCTCTGAACAGCTAACTGGGTGACTCTGACAGCTTCCTCCCCAAAGCTTGGGTCCTCATCTGTGGGAATGGGGTGTCCCAGACCCACTGCAGGCAGGAACCGACCCCAGCTCCTCTGGTGGGCCCCCCTGGGCTTTTTTACCTACTGACTTGTGAGACTCGTTTGGCCAAACTTGGTGTCCTATTTTTAGTTTGGCCTTTTTCTTAGTGTGTGTTTTCTGCAACTACTGCTGTGTAGATCTTCTATATGAGTTTTAGGTAGAGAATCTTGCCCACCCAGAGGTCCCCACCCCAGAGAGCCTCCACTTTGGCCTCCCCCCGGGCTGGTCCTGCCTGTGCTCTGCTTGGTGTGAATGTTGAGTGTGATGGATCCACATGTCTGCTTGACACTGCATCTCCTTCCTTCTTGTTGCTGAGGCCAGTTCTGTTCTCCCTTTCTCCACCTGAACTGCACTTGAAGCCAAGATGAAGGATAAGAAGTGGTTGCTAAGAAGGACCCTCCTGCAGCGAATTCTCTGTGAGGAGGCTGCACTGGCCCAGCCTGTCATTTCCTTCTCTAAGCTCATTCCAGAGGTTGGCCAGGGGCAGCCTATCCCTGCCTGCTCTCATGGCCCGTGAATCAAGAATGGATTTTACATTTCCAAATGGTTGAACAAATAAA
>NW_016832753.1:0-1522 GCF_001698545.2 Rhinopithecus bieti | reverse complement strand
TGCCTCAATTTCAAAAAAAGGTGTAAAAAATAACACCTGCCTCATAAGGACGCTGTGAGCATTAAATGAGTTAGTACACACAAAATGCTTAGAATATTTGGCACTACCTCACAAAGGAAACAAATACTATTATAATTACTACTACTATTCTATTATATAAGGGACATTTAATCTCCAGTTTTGCCTACTAGCTGCCAATGAATATCTTTGTACAAACATCTTTGTCTACTTATAGAAATGTCCCAGGGTAAACTGTTGGCAGATAATCTGATGCACTCAATTTTACAGGTACCTATTACATTGAAAAAGATGGTTAATACTCATAGTCACTTGATTTAAAACAAACATGCCAATACAATTCAGCAAAGAAAAGATGGTCTTGTCAATAAACAGTGATGGTATAACTGGATATCCACATGGAAAATACTGAAGTTTATCTCCACCTCATATCATAATCAAAAAATTTACTGCAGGTCACCTCAACCCTAAATGCAAAAGGTAAAAACTTCCAGAGAAACACACACACACACACACACACACACACACACACACACACACACACAAATATATCTATGATCTTGGGGTAAGTACAGTGGTCTTAAAGGGGAAGCAGAATGCACATACCAAAAAGAAAAAATTAATAAATTAAATTTCAAATAATATCAAGAAAATGAGTAGGTAAGCCACAGACTAAAAGATACTAGCAATACATATAAAAGACAAAGGACTGGTGTCAAGAATACGTACAGGCTGGGCACAGTGATTCACACCATGAATCTCAGCACTTTGGGAGGCTAAGGTGGGAGAACTGATTGAGCCAAGGAGTTCAAGACCAGCCTGATCAACATAGTGACCATCTCTACAAAAAATTTAAAAGTTAGCTGGGCATGGTGGCACATACCTTTAGTCCCAGATACTTGGAAGGCTGAGGTGGAAAGATCACTTGAGCCCAATAGGTTGAGACTGCAGTGAGCCATGATCGCACCACTGCACTCCAGCCTGGGCGACAAGAGACTTCATCTCAAAAAACATATATAAAAAACACATAGAGAGGTCCCTGCCCCACCAATTCGCTCTCCTCGGCACCGGCGGTGGCTGTGCTGTTGTGGTGGTAGCAGCATCCGGCTGCCACAGACCCCACCAACGACCAACACCTGGTCTGCTCAGCGTTGCAGTGGGCCAGACCAACCACTGCACCACAGATCCTTTCGGAATAAACCATGGGATTGGGCCTCATCCAGATGTGGTGGAATATGCCAAGGAAAACCTGGAGAGCTTCATCAAAATAGTGATAGCTTTGATAATCAGCTCCTAGACCTAGACTATCCATCTGAGAGGGAAGTTATAGGGCAAGGCTAGGTCACTCTGATCTCCTAGCAGCTTATCAAAAGAATTATACGTGCAAGTTGGCAAGCCCCACTGTAAGCGAAATCATCTGTCCATCTCAAGATGAAGATATTCCAACACGCACCTATAAAGAAAACCACTGCTGAGGTTTGAGTTCTGTGAACCTGCATTTGTC
>NW_016832752.1:0-915 GCF_001698545.2 Rhinopithecus bieti | reverse complement strand
AATATCACATTGCGGATTCTGCTAAAACAGTGTTAGCAAACTACTCAATGAGAAGAATGCTGTAACTCTGTGAGATGAATTCACATATCACAAGTCAGTTTCTCTGAAAGCTTCTTTCCAGTTTTTATGTAAGGATATTTCCTTTGTTACCATATTCTTCAAGATGATCAAAAATACACCTTCTCAGATTCCACAAGAAGTGCCAGCAAATGTCTCCATGAAAGAGTGGTGTAACTCTGTGAGGAGAATTCACACATCATAAAGCAGTTTCTCAGAAAACTTCTTTCTTGATTTTATCTGAGGATATTGCCATTTTAAACACAGGTCTCAATGCACTCTCGTATATCTCATTGCAGATTCCATGAAAATATTGTTAGGAAACTTCTCACTGAAAACAGTCTTGTAGCTGTGTGACATGAATTCACACATCACAGAGCAGTATCTGAGAAGGCTTGTCTCCAGCTTTTATCTGAGGATATTTCATTTTTCAACATGAGATTCAATGCCATCCAAAATATTGCTTCTGAGATTCCACAAAAACAGTGCTAGCAATCTCCTCCATGAAAGAGTGACGTAACTCTATGAGATTATTTCACACATCACAAAGCAGTTTCTCAGAATGTTTCTTTCTAGTTTTTATCTGAGAATATTTTCTTTGTCACCATAGGCTTCCAAGCAATTCAAAATATCCCTTTTGAGATGCCACAAAAACAGTGCTATCCAACGGCTCCATGAATGAGTGGTGTAACTCTGTGAGATGAATTCACACATCCCAAAGCAGTTTCTCAGAAAGCTTCTTTCTAGTTTTTATCTGACCATATTTCCTTTGTCACCATAGGCTTCAAAGTGATCAAAATAACGCTTCCAAAATTCCACAAAACTGCACTGGCAAACGGCTCCATGAAAGGATTGTGT
>NW_016832751.1:0-2934 GCF_001698545.2 Rhinopithecus bieti | reverse complement strand
AAAAGAGGAGAGAAAGAAAAAAAGCATTCCAGGCAGAGAGAAGAGCCTATGTAGACACATGTGAGAATAAGGAAACATACTGATATTGCTGGAGCAAAGGATATGTAGGGAAACATTTCAAATCAGTGTAGAGTTAGTGTGCAACTTCTCGGCATATTCCTGTTACAGATGATTTTTTTTACTATTCTCCTCCACAGAGGTATGAGCTATACCTTTCCTGTTAGAATATTGGCAGACTATTGACTACTTTGACTAATGCAATAAAAAAGAAATGACACTGTTTAATTTTCTGAACCTATCTTGAAGAGAATGTCAGTTTCCACTTGCTGTCTTTTAAATATTCACTCTTAGAATCCAGTTACCACGTTGTGAGGAGCTCAAGCCACAAGGAAAGACATATGTAGAGTTGCCCCAGCAAACAGCCTCAGCTAAGTTGGCCACAGGTCCAGTATGTGACTGAGTCATCCAGGACATTCAGCTCTGTTGGGTCTAGTCTTTAGATGACTGTACCTTAACTCATTGCCTGAATGCAATCACATGAAAGACTCTGATCAAAAAGTACCCCACTGTGCTACTCAACCTATAGAATGTGAATGGCAATAATAAATTGGTGTTTTAAGACTTTAAGATTTGATGTGATTTATTATGTAGCAATGTATTATCAGATCATAGAGTATTAAAAATATTCAGATGTGCCCATGCGTCTAAATATTTTAGGTTTTTAAATAGATGACCAAAAGAAATACCAATAATTCTGCATAATGGGTAGCACTTAAGCTATGGTGATTCACAAACTCAGAAAGCTTGTAATTGAAAAAAGAAATAATATTTACTTGATTTGTCTCTGAATTTCTTTGTGACTACTATCCACTTCTAATATAACCACTTCTAATATACTCTCTGCTAATATAATATACCTAAATTATAAACTGAATTATACTTTTCTATAGTGAGTCTTAATTTAACAAATATAAATTTGAAGAACTGAAAAATAAATAGGATATTGTAGATTAAGAATTGCTGTTTATATTTCAAGCAAAATTTTCAAGGCTTTAAGTAAACGTATTCACATTGACGAGTCCTTAATTACAAAAACTTTTAGTAAATCTTCATATTTCGACAACGATGTACAAAAACAATGCTTGCAATGTAAGCTAAAATCTGAAATCAATTTACTGAAATATGGAATGCATTAAAATATTGCAGTGAAATAAGTCAGTGCTTATTAACAATTTAGTTTAGTTAAAATAATAGGCTGATTTGATATTGAAATATCTTTATATATGTATCTGAAAATTGTTTTCTATAAATTGCTTGTAGAATTCATAAAAAATGTTTCCCTGTGGATTTCAAGGGATTTTTTAATTGAAAACTTTATGTAGTTTAATACCATATGAATATGCCAGCTACATTTGTTTTCTTCAATATTTTTATTAGAAATATAATACATGAGCATCCTGTGACACTTTCATTTCCTGTACCTGTATTCACTGAATGATTTGAGAGACTGTGTGATATAATAAACATGCTTACCCGTGCTTTCCTTAGGGCTGAAGGTGTGTGATGCAACAGGACAAACATTATGCCAGATTTGCTGCTAATGATTTTGGTCAGGTTGCTACCAATTGTAAAACTTAGTGACTATGTAATATGTTTGCTAAATTTTATGGGATTTATGTGACATTTTCAATCTATGTTTTGATATAGCTAGACCAAAAGTAAAAACGATTCCCCGACTTAAAATATTTAACAAAGTTAAATGTCCCTAAAGGCCATAAATTTAAAGAAATCAGTGAATGTTGCTGCTGTTCCTGTCCCTTCCTGAACACTTTTCATATTTGCAATATGACTTAATAAGACATGAAGGATAAGGCTGATGTTTTCTATATATTAAGTGAAAAGACTAATGTAAACAACCTATTTCTAAAATATTCTAAATCTCTAATTAATATTAAATATTTTGAGGAAAGATATTTTGAAGAGATTTTATGCCAAAAGTGATAAAAGTCTACGGCACATACTTAGAATTTATAAAACCCAGATTATCAAAGGACATTCTGTAATAAAGCATCAAATAAAATTATAATTTTAAATCAAAAATAAATATAAAATTATTAAATATTAAGTTGCTATTCGATTATATTAGTAAGTTATTGTTTATTTTCTTAGGTATTATAATGGCATTTTGGTTATGCAGAAAATTTCTTGTTTTGAAGAGACTCATGCTGCACTATTTAGGATAAAGTATCATAAGTATAATGTACTTGCAGACACTTAGCAAACAATACACGTATGATTTTAAATAATTATATGTACATACTACAAAAGTTAGTGTGTTTTCATTTTAGATAATAGTTATATTCTTATCCATTGTACTGTTCTTTTAACCTTTGTATTATTAATGCTATACATAAACAATTGACAAAGGTAGCTTTTTCCCCAACTTTATTAAGGCATAATTGACAAATGAAAATTGTATCTATTTAAAGCATACGAGGGGGGGCGGAGCAAGATGGCCGAATAGGAACAGCTCCAGTCTCCAACTCCCAGCGCGAGCGACACAGAAGACCGGTAATTTCCGCATTTTCAACTGAGGTACTGGGGTCATCTCACTAAGGAGTGCCGGACAATCGGTGCTGGTCAGCTGCTGCAGCCTGACCAGCGAGAGCTGAAGCAGGGCGAGGCATCGCCTCACCTGGGAAGCGCAAGGGGGAAGGGAATCCCTTTTCCTAGCCAGGGGAACTGAGACACACAACACCTGGAAAATCGGGTAACTCCCACCCCAATACCGCGCTTTAAGCAAACGGGCACACCAGAAGAATATATCCCTCACCTGGCCGGGAGGGTCCCACGCCCACGGAGCATCCCTCATTGTTAACACAGCAGTCTGCGGCGATCTAACCAAGAGGCAGCAGCGAGGCTGGGGGAGGGGTG
>NW_016832750.1:0-2770 GCF_001698545.2 Rhinopithecus bieti | reverse complement strand
CCCACAATGGGCTCTCAAATGCCCCTTTGCAGATTCTACAAAAAAAAAGTGTTACCAACCTGCTGAATCAAAGGAACGTTTTAAAATTGTGAGCTGAATCAACACCACACAAAACAGTTTCTCAGATAGCTTTTTTTCTAGTTTTTGTCTGGGGATAATTGGTTTTTCCCCATAGGCCTCATTAAGCTCCCAAATGTCCCTTCACATATTCTACACAAAGAGTGTTTCCAACCAGCTGAATCAAACACAACACTTAACTCTGTGAGATGAATCCACCCATGACAAAGCCGTTTCACAGGTAGTTTCTTTCTAATTTTTATCTAAGGATATTCCTTTTTTTTCCCCAGAGGCCACAATAAGTTAACTTCTCAAATGTCACTTCACAGATTCTACAAAAACAGTGTTTCCAATGTCCTGAATCAAAAATTGTTTTAATTCTGTGAGATGAATCCATATATCACCAAGCAGTTTCACAGATAACTTCTTTCTAGTTTTTATTGAGCGTATTCCAATTTTCCCCATAGGCCTCAATGGGCTCCCAAATGTCCCTTTGCATATTCTAAAAAAAAGAGTATTTTCAACTTGCTGAAGAAAAAGAAAGGTTTAACTCTATGAGATGAATCCACACATCACAAAGCAGTTTCACAGATAGCTGCTTTGTAGTTTTTATCCAGGGATATGGGCTACCAAGTGTCCTTTGGCAGATTCTGCAAAAAGAGTGTTCCCAACCTGCTGAATCAAATGAAAGTTTTAACTCTGTGAGCTGAGTCTACACTAACAAATCATTTTCACCATTAGCTTGTTTCTAGTTTTTATGTGGGGATATTTTGTTTTTCCTCATAGGCCTCAATAAGCTCCAAATTGTGTTTTCACATATTCTACCAAAAAACTGTTTCCAACCTACTGAATCAAAAGAAAGGTTAATTCTGTGATATGAATCCACACATCTCGAAGCAGTTTCACAGATGGTTTCTTTCTAGTTTTTATATGGGGATTTTCTATTTTCCCCATAGGCCACAATGGGGTCCCAAATGTCACTTTGCAGATTGTACAAAAAAAGTGTTTCTAACCTGCTGAATACTAAAAAAAGGTTTAATTATGTGTGATGAATCCACACATCACATAGGAATTTCACAGATCGTTTCTTTCTAGTTTTTGTCTGGACATATTCCATTTTTCTTCAGAATCCAAAGTGTCCTCCAAAATGTCCTTTCATAGATTGTGCTAAAAGAATATTTCCAAGCTGCTGAATCAAAAGAAAGGTTGAACTCTGTGAGATGAATCCACACATTACCAAGCAGTTACACAGATAGCTTATTTCAACAAGCAGTTACACAGATAGCTTATTTCAAGTTTTTAATAGGGAATATTCGGTTTTTCCCTCACAGGTCTCAAGGGGCTCCAAGAAGTACCTTCACAGTTTCTACAAAAAGAGTGTTTCCAAACTGATGAATCCAAAGACAGGTTAATTAAGTGAGATGAATTCACACATTGCAAAGCAACTTCACAGATAGCTTCTTTCCAGTTTTTATCTGGGGATATTCTGTTTATTCCCCATAGGCATCAATAGGCTTTCAAATAACTCTTCTCAGCTTCTACAAAGAGTGTTTTCAACCAGCTGAAGCAAAAAATAGGTTTAACTCTGCGAGATGAATCCACACATCAGAAAGTAGATTCACAAATAGCTTCTATTTAGTTTTTATCTAGGGATATTATGGTTTTACCCATAGGCCACAAAGGGCTCCAAGTGTCCCTTCACGGATTCTACGAAAAGAGTGTTTCCAAACTGCTGAATCAAAAGAAAGTTTAACCCTGTGAGATGAATCCACACATCACAAGCCAGTTGCAAAGATAGCTTCCTTCCACTTTTCATATGGGGACATTCTGTTTTTTCCCTTAAACCTCAATGAGCTCCCAAATGTCCCTTTTCAGATTCTACAAAAAGAATGTTTTCAACCTGCTGAATCAGAAGAAAGGTTTAATTGTGTGGACAGCACAAAGCAGTTTCACAAATAGATTCTTTCTAGTTTTTATCTGGGAATATTCGTGTTTTTTTTTTTTTTTTTTTTTTTTTTTTTTTTTTTTTTTTTTGCCATAGGCCATGATAAGCTCCCAAATGTCCTTTTGCAGATACTACAAAAAAAAGTGTTTCCAAACTACAGAATCAAAAGAAAAGTTTAACTCTGTGACCTGAATCCACACATTACAAAGCAGTTTCACAGATAGTATCTTTCTAGTTTTTATCTGGGGACATTCGGTTTTTCTCTAGAGGACTCAATGGCCTCCCAATTGTGCCTTCACAGATTCCCCAAAAAGAATGTTTCCAACATGCTGAATCAAAAGAAAGTTTTAACCCTGGGATATAAATCCACATACCATGAAGCATTTTAATAGATAGCTTCTTTCTAGTTTTTATCTGGGGATATTCTGTTTTTCCACATAGGCCTCAATGGGCTCCCAAATGTCTCTTTGCAGATTGCACAAAAAGAGTGTTTCCAACCAGCTGAATGAAAGGAAAGGTTTAAATCTGCGCGATGAATCCACACAACACAAAGCAGTTTCACAGACAGATTCTTTCTAGTTTTTACCTGGGGATATTCTATTTTTCCTTGTATGCATCAATGGGCTCTGAAATGTCCCTTTGCAGTCCAGCAAAAAAGGTTTCCCAACATGGTGAACCAAATGATAGGTTTAACTCTCTGAGATGAATACAGACATCACAAAGCAGTTTTACAGATCACTTCTTTCTAGTTTTTATCTAGGATATTTG
>NW_016832749.1:0-442 GCF_001698545.2 Rhinopithecus bieti | reverse complement strand
AGATATAATAGATATAGGTATGAAATATAGATAACAGAAATATAGGTATAAAATATAGATATAATAGATATAGGTATAAAATATAGACATAATACATATAATAAATATAGGTATTAAGTATAAAATATAGATATAATAGACATAATGATAAAATATAAATCTAATAGATATAATAGATATAGGTATTAAATATAGATATAAGAAATATAGGTATAAAATATAGTTATAATAGATATAGGTATAAAATATAGATATAATAGATATAATAGATATAGGTATAAAATATAGACATAATAGATATAATAGATATAGGTATAAAATATAGACATAATAGATATAGGTATCAAGTATAGATATAATAGATACAATAGATATAGGCATGAAATATAGATATAATAGATAAAATATATATAGGTATAACATATAGACATAATAGACATAA
>NW_016832748.1:0-602 GCF_001698545.2 Rhinopithecus bieti | reverse complement strand
TGTGTGCATTCCACTCAGGGAGTTATAACTTTCTTCTCATAAGACACAGTTTGAACACTGTTCCTGCAAAACCAAAAGAGTGATATTCAGAGCACATTGAAGACTATGGCATAAAGTGAAATATCGTCCAATAAAAATCAGAAAGCACTCGAATAAACTGCTCTCTAACATGTCCATTTTTTTTCACAGGGTTAAAGCTTGCTGTACATTTCCCATTTTGAAAGTCAGTCTTTGAGGGTTCTGCCAAGGGATACTAAGTGGCAACCGGAGGCCTGTGTCGAGCAAGGAAATGTCTTCCATCGAAAATTGGAGAGAAGCTTTCTGCGCAACTCTTTTGTGATGTTTGTATTCATCTCATAGAGTTAAATCATTCTTTGGATTGAGCAGTGTGAAATCACTGTTTCTGTGGAATCTGAGAAAGGACATTTGGATACGCTCTTTAGAATATCCTGAGAAAGAAATAATCTCAGAGAGAAACCAGAAGGAAGCTTTCTACGAATCTGCAGTCTGTCAGGTGAATTTCACTCACACAGTTAATCTTCTCTTTGCATTGAACAGTATCGTAACACTGTTTTTGTTTTATCTGCGAAGGGATATTCAGG
>NW_016832747.1:0-1562 GCF_001698545.2 Rhinopithecus bieti | reverse complement strand
AGATCAATGCAACAAGAAGAGCTAACTATCCTAAATATATATACACCCAATACAGGAACACTCAGATTCATGAAACAAGTTCTTAGAGACATACAGAGAGATTTAGACTCCCACACAATAAGAATGGGAGACTTCAACACCCCACTGTCAATATTTGATAGATCAACGAGAAGAAAATTAACAAGGATATTCAGGACTTGAACACAGCTCTGGACCAAGTGGATCTTACAGACATCTACAGAACTCTCCACCCCAAATCAACAGACTATACATCCTTCTCACCACCTCATCACACTTATTCTAAAATTGACCACGTAATTGGAAGTAAAACACTCCTTGGCAAATGCGAAAGAACAGAAACCATAACAAACAGTCTCTCAGACCATAGTGCAAACAAATTAGAACTCAGGATTAAAAAAACTCACTCAAAACTGCACAACTACATGGAAACTGAACAACCTCCTCCTGAATGACTACTGAGTAAATGAAATGAAGGCAGAAATAAAGATGTTCTTTGAAACCAATGAGAATGACACAATGTACCAGAATCTCTGGGACACATTTAAAGCAGTGTGTAGAGGGAAATTTATAGCATTAAATGCCCACAAAAGAAAGCAGGAAAGATCTAATATTGACACCAAAACATCACAATTAAAAGAACTAGAGAAGCAAGAGCAAACAAATCAAAAGCTAGCAGAAGACAAGAAATAACTAAGATCAAAGCAGAACTGAAGGAGACAGAGACATGAAAACACTTCAAAAAAATCAATGAATCCAGGAGTTGGTTTTTTGAAAAGTTCAACAAAATAGATAGACCACCAGCCAGACTAATAAAGAAGAAAAGAGAGAAGAATCAAATAGACACAATAAAAAATGATAGCGGATCCAACAGAAATACAAACTACCATCAGATAATACTATAAACACTTCTACCCAAATAAATTAGAAAAGCTAGAATAAATGGATAAATTCCTGGACACATATACCCTCCCAAGTCTAAACCAGGAAGAAGTCGAATCCCTAAATCGACCAATAACAAGTTCTCAAACTGAGGTAGCGATTAATAGCCTACCAACCAAAAAAAGCTCAGGACCAGAGGGATTCACAGCCGAATTCTACCAGAAGTACAAAAAGGAGCTGGTACCATTCCTTCTGAAACTATTCCAAACAATAGAAAAAGAAGGAATCCTCCCTAACTGATTTTATGAGGCCAGCATCATCCTGATACCAAAACCCGGCAGAGACACAACAAAAATAGAAAATTTCAGGCTAATATTAGTGATGAACATCGATGCGAAAATCCTTAATAAAATACTGGCAAACCGAATCCAGCAGTATGTCAAAAAGCTTATCCACTATGATCAAGTCGACTTCATACCTGGGATGCAAGGCTGGTTCAATATTTGCAAATCAATCAAGGTAATCCATCACATAAACAGAACCAATGACAAAATAAAACCACGATTATCTCAATAGATACAGAAAAGGCTGACAAAATTCAATGCCCTTCTTGCTAAAAACTCTCAATAAACTAGGTATTGATGGAATGTATCTCAAAATAA
>NW_016832746.1:0-272 GCF_001698545.2 Rhinopithecus bieti | reverse complement strand
GCTCCACGACCCTCAAACTAGAAAATGACCTCTCCTCCTTGGGGTCACCAAGTTCCAGACCCTCGAACTTCAAGAACATTGCTCCTCCCTGGTCTGCAGCTCCACGACCCTCAAACTACAGGACCTCTCCTCCCGGGGTCGTCAGCTTCCAGACCCTCGAACTTCAACAACATTGCTCCTCTCTGGGTCTGCAGCTCCACGACCCTCAAACTACAACAAGAACTCTCCTCCCAGGGTCGTCAGCTTCCAGACCCTTGAACTTCAACAACATA
>NW_016832745.1:0-1521 GCF_001698545.2 Rhinopithecus bieti | reverse complement strand
AAAGTGATATTTGGGAACACATTGAGGGTTATGGTGAAAAAGGAAATGTCCTCGGATCAAAACTGAAAAGAAGCCTTCTGAGAAACTGCATTCCCATGTGTGAATGCAACTCACAGGGTTACACGTTTCTCTTCAGTGATCAGTTTGCAAACACAGTTTTCTGGAAATCTGAAATTGAATACTTCTTTGCGCAATGAAGCTTACGGTGACAAAGGAAATATCCTCAGATGAAAACTAGAAAGAAGCTTTCGTAGAAACTTCTTGTTGATGTGTGAATTCATCTCACAGAGTTACACTTATGTTTCATGGAGCAGTCCATTAACACGGTCTTTGACGGACCAGAGAAGGGCTTCTTTGGATCTCATTGATGCCTATGCTGAAAAAGGAAATATGATCAGTTAAAAACGTGAAAGAAGCTTTCTGTGAAACTTCTTTGTGATGTGTGAGTTCTTCTCCCAGATTTACAGCTTAGTCCTCACGAAGCAGTTAGGTAACCCTCTTTTCCTGGAATCAGCAAAGTGATATTTGGGAGCCCATTGCGTCGCATGGTGAAAAAGGAAATATCCTCAGGTAATAATTAGAGAGAAGCTTTCTGAGAGATTGCTTTCTGATGTGTGACTTCATCACACAGAATTCCACCCTTCCCTTCTTGGAACAGTTTTCTAACACTGTTGTCGTGTATTCTGCAAGGTGATATTTGGGAGCTCATTGAGGGCTATGGTGAAAAAGGAAATATCCTCAGATCAAAACTGGAAAGAAGCCTTCTGAGAAACTGCATTGCGATGTGTGAATGCAACTCACAGAGTTACACGTTTCTCTTTATTGATGAGTTTGCTAACCCAGTTTTCTGGAAATCTGCAATGGTATACTTCTTAGCGCAATGAAGATTATGGTGACGAAGGAAATATCCTCAGATAAAAACTAGAAAGAAGGTTTCATAGAAACTTCTTGATGATTTGTGAATGCACCTCACAGAGTTCCACTTATGTTTCGTGGAGTAGTCCATTAACACTGTCTTGGAGGAACCTGAGAAGTGCTTCTTTGGATCACATTGAATCCTAGGCTGATAAAGGAAATATCCTCAGTTCAAAACGTGAAAGAAGGTTGCTGAGAAACTTCTTTGTGATCTGTGAATTCATGTCACAGCGTTACAGCTTAGTCCTCAGGAAGCAGTGTCTAGCCCTCTTTTCGTGGAATCTGTAAAGTGATATTTGGGAGCCCATAGGGGCCCATGGTGAAAAAGGAAATATCCTCACGTAATAACTAGAGAGAAGCTTTCTGAGAGATTGCTTTCTGATGTGTGACTTCATCACACAGAGTTCCACCCTTCCCTTGTTGGAACAGTTTGCTATCACTGTTGTTTTGGCTTCCGCAAAGTGATATTTCGAAGCTCATTGAGGGGTATGGTGAAAAAGGAAATATCCTCGGATCAAAACTGGAAGGAAACCTTCTGAGAAAGTGCATTGTGATGTGTGAATGCAACTCATAGAGTTACACGATTCTCTTCAGTGATCAGTTTGC
>NW_016832744.1:0-442 GCF_001698545.2 Rhinopithecus bieti | reverse complement strand
TTGTGGTAGGGGTAGGAGCCCCTAGAGGTAGCATGGACTCTGGAATCCATCATCCTATGTAAAAAAGTTTGTGGGGCAGTAACTTTTTCTTTTTTTTTTTTTGAGACAGAGTTTTGCTCTTGTTGCCCAGAATGAAGTGCAATGGCATGACCTCATCTCACTGCAACATTTACCTCCCAGGTTCAAGTGATTCTCCTGTCTCAGCCTCCCAAGTAGCTGGGATTGCAGGCATGCACTACCACGCCTGGCTAATTTTTTATATTTAGTAAAGATGGAGCTTCACCATGTTCATCAGACTGTTCTTGAACTCCTGACCTCAGGTGATCCACCCACCTCAGCCTCCCAAAGTGCTGGGATTACAGGCATGCACCACTGCGCCCTGATATTTCCTGTGTACAGTGGTGTAGCCAGGGTGCAAAGCCACTTCTTAATGATTCTATCA
>NW_016832743.1:0-601 GCF_001698545.2 Rhinopithecus bieti | reverse complement strand
AACTATTATATCTATTATGTCTATATATTTTACCTATATCTATTATGTCTGTAGTTTATACCTATATATATTATGTCTTTATTTTATACCTATATCTATTATATCTATGATGTCTCTATTTTATAAGTGTCTATTATATCTATTATGTCTATATTGTATACCTATATCTATTATATCTTTCGGTCAATATTTTATACCTATATTTATTATATCTATTATGTCTATATTTTATACCTATATCTATTGCATCTCTATTTTATACCTATATCTATTATATCTATTATTTTTTTAAATTTATATCTATTATATCTATATTTCATTCCTGTATCTATTATATCTATATTTTATACCTATATCTATTATATCTATTATGTCTATATTTTATACCTATATCAATTATATCTATATTTTGTACCTCTTTGTTTTATGTCTATATTTTATTCCTATATCTATTATATCTATTATGTCTATATTTTATACCTGTATCTATTATGTCTATATTTTATACCTATATCTATTATATCTATTATGTCTATATTTTATACCTATATCTATTATATCTATTATGTCTATATTTTATACCTATATCTATTATATCTAT
>NW_016832742.1:0-3959 GCF_001698545.2 Rhinopithecus bieti | reverse complement strand
TTCCCAGCCCAAGGATGCAGGCTGCAGAGATACCCAGAAGTCCTAGCTAGGCCTGGGAGGGCAGCCACAGCTGCATCCAGGGAGCTCCCACTCCTCCACCTAAGAAGGGGTGGGGCTCCCGCTTGTCCCCCGGCTCCTTCCTTCCTGTTCTGTGAAGCAGGAGGCCCAGGTCTGCAGCTGTGGGTCTGGCGGCTGCAGCCGCAACCAGGAGGGCAAATCCTGCCTGTTCCCGGTCTCCCTGTCAAGAGTACAGGGAGGCTCAGATCCACAGCTGCAGTTAGGGTGAGGCTCCTGCCTGTAGAGCAGGAGGCCTGGGTCTGCAGCAGCGGTTTGGACGGCTGCATTCGCACCCGGAGAGCTCCTGCCCCAACTCAAAAGTGGCCGGGCTCCCACTGGCTCCATGGGGTGTGCAGTCCGAGCCGTGCCTCCTTGCTGCAAGTGGGGTGATGGCAGCAGTCACTGCCATCAGTACTAAAACAGGTGCTCCTAAACAAATGCTTCCTTTACATGGGTTGAAAAAACAGGTAGTTGAAAAATTTGGATCAAATGGTCAATACTTGTTCAGCATATTCAGGTTAAGATACTTGTTCAGGTGAAGATCATTATTCACCTTGAATATGCTGAACAAGTATTGCCCATTTGACTTGGAAGCTACTTCCATGATATAATGTTATTTATTCAATGTAATTTCACCATTGGAATTTTTATATTAATGTGTATTAAAATTTTGTCTCTCATTCTAATTTTACTATATTTTAACCACCTAAATTTAAAATATCACCTTTAAAACTACCTTATTTATGCATTTCATACTATTTTCAAAAAGAGTTTATTCCAGAGCATCATGGCAGCTCTTTTCAGTGAAAATGCCCCTGGTTTTAAAACACCAGTGCAGCTGAAATCATTGCTGTACTTGGCTGGTGATTTAAAGTTTACTCCTGGTCACCCAACCATTTATACTACTTACTATGGGCTACTCAATTTAATCATTTAATAGTTTATGGTTAATAAAATACAGTTACTTTTAAGAGATAAATTATTGCTAGAACAAAGTAATTTATCTTTCAGATATAAGATATAAAAAGATTGCAATATAAAGCACAATAAAAAGCCATTCACCTTATAAATACCTCCTTTTCTCAATATGGTTTCTTTCCCTGTGATAGTATAAACTATCCTTTTGAGCAACTGCTATGAATCTTGTTTCAACAGCATAACATGCATATTCCTAGAAGAACAAATATGTCAATATGTATATTACATAAAGTATTTAATTTATATCAATTTTATTTTCCCATAATGTAGTTGTAATTTTAAAGTACTGGTTTGTTCACAAATGAGAGGCTGCAGATTCTACTAAATTTTCCAAAAATATAAACATTTAATCCAAACTATTTTAAAACTACTTTAAACATTTCCATCACACACCCAGTTGGCACATTTCAGATTATTCTCTTATTCTCTGATATGAAAATAGCATCATGTCTCTTCATTTATAATTTCACTTTATCTTAATATAAAATTTTTGCCTTAAGGCCCCATTTTCCTTTGCATTATTCGAATTGACTAAACATGATTTTTTTATTTTTAAAATTTTTATTGATACATAATATTTGTACATTTATACTGGGTACATGTGATATTTTGTTACATGCATAGAATGTATAATAACCTAGTCACAGTATTTAAGGTATACATTGACTCGACTAGTTATCATTTCTTTTTTCTTGTTTAATTTTCTTTTTTCTGACGAGATAAGGGCTGCACACATTTTTTGTGGTAGTTGTTCATTTAAATTTTTTTATTTTAATTTTTTTATTTTTGTTTAAATTCCAGGATACATGTATAGAATGTGCAGGGTATTTTACATAAGTGTACATGTGCCATGGTGGTTTGCTGCACCCATCAACCTGTCATCTAGGTTTTAAGGCCCTCATGCATTAGGTGTTTGTCCTAATGCTCTCCCTCCCCTCGTCCCTCACTCCCAACAGGCCCCAGTGTGTGTGTTGTTCCCATCCCTGTGTCCATGTATTCTCATCATTCAATTCCCATTTATGAGTGAGAACATGCAGTGTTTAGTTTTCTGTTCCTGTGTTAGTTAGCTGAGAATGATGGCTTCCAGCTTCATCCAAGTCCCTGCAAAGGACATTAATTCATCCGTTTTTATGACTGCATAGTATTCCACAGTGTATGTGTGCCACATTTTTTTATCCAGTCTGTCATTGATGTGTATTTGGGTTGGTTCCAAGTCTTTGCTATTGTAAATAGTGCTGCAATAAACATACATGTGCATTTGTCTTTATAGTAGAATGATTTTAATCCTTTGGGTATATACTCAGTAATGGGATTGCTGGGACAAATGGTATTTCTGGTTCCAGATCCTTGAGAAATCGCCACACTGTCTTCCGCAATAGTTGAACTAATTTACACTCTCACCAACAGTGAAAAAGTGTTCCTATTTCTCCACAGCCTCACCTGCATCTGTTGTTTCCTGACTTTTTAATCATCACTATTCTGTCCGGCATGAGATGGTATATCATTGCGGTTTTGATTTGCACATCTCTAATGACCAGTGATCATGAGTTTTTGTACATATGTTTGTTGGCTGCATAAATGTCTTCTTTTGAGAAGTGTCTGTTCATAACCTTTGCCCACTTTTGATGGGGTTGTTTATATTTTTTTTTCTTTTATCTTTTATCTTTTTTCTTTTTTCTTTTTTGACAGAGTCTCACTGTGTGACCCAGGCTGGAGTACAGTAACGCGATCTCAGCTCACTGCAACCTCTGCCTCCCAGGTCCCGGTTCAAGCAATTCTCCTGCCTCAGCCTCCCGAGTAGCTGGAATTATAAGTATGCACCTCCATGCTCAACTAAGTTTTGTAATTTTAGTAGAGATGGGGTTTTGCCGTTTTGGCCAAGCTGGTCTTGAACTCCTGACCTCTTGATCTGCCCACTTCAGTTTCCCAAAGTGCTGGGATTACAGGTGTGAGCCACCACACTTGACCATGAATTTCTTAAACCTCCTTGTACCTTTAGGATATTAGACCTTTGTCAGATGGGTAGAATGCAAAATTTTTCTCCCCTTCTGCAGGTTGCCTGTTCATTCTGATGCTAATTTATTTTGCTGTCCAGAAGCTCCTTTTAGTTTAATTAGATCCCATTTGTCAATTTTGGTTTTTGTTGCAATTGTTTTGGTGTTTTAGTCATGAAGTCTTTGCCCATGCCTATGCCCTGGATGGTATTGCCTAGGTTTTATCTTGGGTTTTATGGTTTTGGGTTTTACATTTAAGGCTTTAATCCATATTGAGTTAATTTTGTATAAAGTACAAGTAAGGGGTCCAGTTTCTGTTTTCTGCATTTGGCTAGCCAGTTTTCCCAGCACCATTTATTAAATAGGGAGCTCTTTCCCCATTGCTTGTTTTGTCTGCTTTGTCAAAGATCAGATGGTTGTAGATGTGTGGTGTTACTTGTGAGGTCTCTGTTCTGTTCCATTGGTCTATATATCCATTTTGGTGCCAGTACCATGTTGTTGTGATTATTGTAGCTTTTTAGTATAAAGTCAGGTAGCATGATGCCTCCAGCTTTCTTCTTTTTGCTTAGGATTGTCTTCGCTAGCAGGGCACTTTTGTGGTTTCATGTAAAATTTAAGGTAGTTTTCTCTACTTCTGTGAAAAAAGTCAATGGTAGCTTGATGGGAATAGCATTGAATCTATAAATTACTTTGGGCAGCATGGCCATTTTCACAATATTAATTCTTCCTATCCATGAGCATGGAATGTTTTTCCATTTGTTTGTGTCCTCTCTTTTTCTCTTGGGCAGTGGTTTGCAGTTCTCCTGACGAGGTCCTTCATGTCCCTTGTAATAATAAGAGCTATTTATAACAAAACCCATAGCCAATATAATACTGAATGTGCTAAAGCTGGAAGCATTCCCTTTGAAAACCAGCACAAAACAACACAGT